>NW_027106105.1:103966-109097 GCF_000696795.3 Halyomorpha halys | reverse complement strand
AGGTTTTTGGCTACGTTAATTTTTTGATGGTGAGGATGTTGGGAGTGGTAATTTAGAAGTCTGCCTGAGTAGGTAGGTTTGGTGTACCAGTCAGTGGATATGGTGTTGTCTGGGTTTCTTATGATGAGAAGGTCAAGAAACGGAAGCCTTCTTCAGGGCTAAAAACAAAACAAGATAACAACCGTTTTGTTTTTAGCCCTGAAGAAGGCTAGAAACTCTAGCCGAAACGTCGGCACATTAAAATAAGTTAGTCATACTTATTTGTGTTTCATTGACCGCACCCCCAACCATCTTCTCCTCATTTATCATCCACGGACAACTATCTCTCATAATTAAGGCATTCTAACGGTTTTGAAAGGTTAGAGAGGTGAGAAATAGGGCGGAAGTCATTAGGTGAAGAAGAATTTGGGATTTTATTTATTGGTCGAACTATAGCGGTTTTCCAATGAGATGGAAATGTAGCATTTTGCAAGGAAAAATTGTATATATGATAGAGGACGGGAACAAGGACTGGGAGACAGGATTTAATCAATTTAACAGGAATGTTGTTCGGTCCATAACCGTTGGTATGGGATCTAAGAATGATGGATAGTAGTTCTTCGTAAGATATGTGGGAAAAACAATTTTTTTCTGGATTGATCGTGTTGGTTAGAATGTCAGGAAAGATTGATGGATCAGTAGCATGGCATGTGAAATGGTTATTGAGATCGTCATGAGTTATTGGAAGAGAGCTGAGGTTATTAGATTCTCCACTTGGATTCGGGATCAGGAGCATTGAAGAGTGCGCGATGAATGTAAAGGGATTGAGCACGTCGAACTGCTAATTGGGTTGCATTGCGGAGTAGTTTAAAATGTGTATAATCTACAGACAGGCGGGTCCGACGAAATTTGCGTCTAGCTGCTTCTCTTTGTTTTATCATTTCCTTTGTTTCCGGACTAAGCCAAGGTGCAGTTGGACGGCGTAAGGTTCGGGTTTTGAGAGGAGCATGGATGTCTAATGTAGATTACGGATGTGATGTGAGGGTGGAGACCATAGGGTCGATGGAATTATAAGAGTGTATAATGTCCCACTGGACGGAATCAAGGTCAGGTTGAAGGGATTCATAAGAACGGAGGTTCAGGTTACGGTATGATAAGATTTTAGGAGTAAAGCATTTGACTGGTAGTTCGTACGATATTTGGATCAGATCGTGAGATGAGAGGAAGGGAACGGGGTGCTAGAAAGAGTAAAGGATTGTTTGAGGAGAGTCACAGATAAAAAGGTCTAACCAGGTGTCCGATGATTGTGTGTGATGAGTGGGAGAATAAGGTACGAGGTAAAGATTGAGGGAAAATATTACGTCAATAAGAAAGGATTTATCGCTGGATTGAGAGAGCATGTTAATGTTAAAATAACCAGTGATGGAATAATTGGACGAATTGGACAAGAGAGGATTCGAAGGTGTGATCGAGTGGAACTCGGGGAGGTCGGTTAACGATATCAAATAACAGGGGAGAGGATGTTTGTTAGGATGTGTCTAAAGTGTTTATTATATTATTTTGTTCCGCCTGATTAAGTCTACCCTCTAGGTCCGATAATTTAACTTCGATGTTTTTGTTTCCGACGGACAATTACCCCACTTTATTTTTGTACTGCTCCAGGAGAGATTCAATTTTCTGTAGTCTTTCCACGTTTTCAAAGGATAGCTTCGCCTGCTTTTGAAGAGAGTCCTTTGTATCTTTCAGCTCTTCAAAGCCCTAAAGCTTAGCCTACATTTCTCTAACCTCTACGATTAGGCCCTTTAAGAGATGAATCATTGGGCTGGTTTCATTTCAAGTTAAGGTGCTGGACCCTAATTCACATTCCGTACAACTCCATTTTTTAATGATATGTGGTTCTGAGCTATCGACTTTTATGCATTAATATGGTATATATTTTGACAATTGGTACATGAAATTTTCGATTTATCTTCTCTCACAATTATTGCAGCTTTTACAAATCACCATCTTGATTAAAAAAAAATGAATGAAGTTTAAAGGACTAGAAGAGGTAAATAATAATAATAACAAGGCAACAGTTAGTTTGTTTACGCAGCCACTTACGGATAAAGCGCTCGGTCAAACAAATCCCCGCTGCAGTCCGCCTGTACTCAGCAACATCTTCAATATTCACTATTTTATTGCTATTTTCTCCGGATAAATTATATTTTCTAGGGCCACAATATTTCACTAGGTTTAGCCTAATGTGAATTGCGAATCTATATCGATTCTCTATGAACTTTTCGCTAGAAATATATGATGAATAAAAGAGATACAACAGAGATGTTTACGGCAAGAGCAATACTCTAAGACTGAGTGTAAATATTTTGTATATAAGAGAGTAAATATGACTGGATATTAATTTATTTATTTATTTTTATTATTATTTAATTTTGTTTATTTATTTTTTCGTGCATATAGTTTGCCTATGTTCATTTCATTTATCCTTCTGTTCGTATATATTTAGAGAGAGATTTTATTTATTTTATGTACTTTCTTTTTTGGTTTATTAATTTATTTTTCATCTTACGTTATCTTATTTTAGCCTGAATGTGATCTGTCAACACTATTACCTATTGCCCAACAACCTTTTAGCAGGTAGATAATGGTAATATCTATTAACAAATAAAGTTTTTTATTAAAAAAAATATGAATTTGAACGGTTTTCTTTTTGGGCTTCTTTGTAATCTTTCTCTTATCACCCACCAGAAGTACCCTCGGATTAAAGATTAGCAGCATTCTTTCTTGGCGGACTTAGCTCCCTTGTTTGGGTGTCACTATGTGCTGTTTCGATTGGAAGGGCAGCTGTTGGACATGGCAGGCATGTCTCTGTATCTCATCATGATAACGTTCCGTACAAATAAAAGAGATAATTTATTTTATCTTGCACCCTAAGTTCTGTATAACCTCTGAAGTAGTTAGTCTTGTATGAAATGCTACAATGGCCAAGTCTCCCACCATTGCAGCACTGCGTTCGTATAATGACGACATTCGCACTCCCTTTTGACACTGATACTGGCGTTCCTTCTCCCTCCACCTTTGCACAGTGGTTAAAATTATCTTCCATCATTATAACTGTGGTATAGCACTTAGAAACCCCACCTTCACCTTGCTCCTGCAATTGCAGCACGGGCAGTATCGATTACTAATCGAATACCATCTACCTTGGATCGCTATTTCCGAAATCCATATTGAACCCTTGAGAGACAATTTACTCCCTCCGTGAACTCTAATAAGTAGTAGTAGAGGTAAAATGATTTTCTCAAATACCTTACCCAACAATAGGTTGACAGGTCTTCCAGTCTTTTTGGAAGTACGAGGCGCTTTATCTTCCGGTTTCGGAACTGAACCTCCATGAAAACAGGGATTGAAGAAATTGATGAAAAGATCTGGCCGTTTTTTCGAGTCACCTTAAAAGATTCGGAATTCCGTCCAATCCTGGCGCCCTGACATGTTGTATGTTTGTAGCAATGCCTTCTATCTCTTTTGGCGTGATTGGTGGAAAATCGGTTGTATATATATTGTCTATAAATCCAATAGTATTCACCTGTTCCGGGAATAGTTCGCTGACAATATTCGATCTCGTGAGGAGCAGCGTCGTGCCTTTACTTAGCCTTTTAAGCACTATTTTATAAGGCATAAGTAGGGTAATTAAGCCGGTTCTGGCCCACCTCAATGAATCAATTTGGACTTTGGACCCTGACAAGACTTTGGACTTTGGACCCTGACTTTGGACAAGGGACTTTGAATTTGTATAATCCCTAAAACATAAACAAACTGAGAGATAAATAAATCTTTTACTATGTAGGACTTTTTAATCTCTCCTATCTTTTAATAATTTCGACTTTGACCCTTATTTCCTCTGTTTTTAATCTTTTAGTGTAAACAATGTGAATAATTTAAACTGGTTAAACCTAAAATATAAACACTGATATGTAGACCTTTATCTGATATGTAGACCTTATATGTAGTAGGGTAATTAAGCCGGTTCTGGCCCACCTCAATGAATCAATTTGGACTTTGGACCCTAGAAGCTAGTTGCCATAATCCAGTTATCATAGCTGGTGATTTCAACGCATGGGCAACGGAATGGGGAAGTATAATTACAAATCGACGAGGTGAAGTTCTCCTGGAAGCTTTCGCAAAACTAAGTGATATGATCCTTAAGAACACCGGAACAAACACGACGTTCACTAGATCAGGAAGGTCATCTATCATCGATTTGACGTTTGTGAGTGGTCGCCTGAATCATATTGCAACTTGGAAGGTTTATGGATTTTATACAAACAGTGATCACCAGGCTATATTGATTACACTGGATACGCCAACAAGAAAGAAGAGTTCTCTAGCCTCGAACCAGCCTTAACCACTGGTCACGTGACCTTGGCCTTTAGACCCTAGCCTCGATCCTACCTTAACCACTGGTCACGTGACCTATTGGGGGAGGTTTGAATTTAAATTTTTACCTCGACCTACCCTTAACTACTCACGTGGTCGGTCACGTGATCATTAGGCAGCCAATCGGAGGCTAGTATTCGGTCATGTGACCCCTTGGCGGGGGATTTAAATTCAAATTTAGTTCAACATAACCACTCACATGATCATTAGGCCACGCCCTCTTTTAAGTCACCGCCACCAGGGGCTGAGTGTGCCCGGACGTCATTTTATTTTTATTTTGTTCATCACCACCACCCATCGAAGGTAACCACTTCTTATATCATAACCTCCGTACGCCATTTTGGTTTTTCTTGCAACTTGAGAGATTCAGGGTTTTAGAAGTGCCATAGTGTACATTGCCGCCATTTTGCTTTTATAGTATTTGAGAGACTTGCTTTTATAGTATTTGAGAGGTTTGGTGGAGCCTGAGTGCGCCCGATCGCCATTTTCTATTTTCCTCACGACCATTTTATCATGAGGGTCTCGCGATCTTCTTTTTTTTCGTTAGCCGTCATTTTATTATGAGGGTCTCGCGATCCTATTCTTTTCGTTAGCCGCCATTTTTGTTTTCAAGTGTATCGCGGTCCTTTTCTTTTCGTTGCCATTTTAACGATCTCGGTATAAAGAAACTTAGAGAAAAATAGATCTGTTACTAAGTAGGACTTTTTAATCTCTC
>NW_027106105.1:103514-103737 GCF_000696795.3 Halyomorpha halys | reverse complement strand
TAATCCCTTCGATGAATGTCAACAAGGTACTTTGAACTTGTATAATCCCTAAAACATAAACAAACAGAGATAAATGGATCTGTTACTATGGAGGGTCTCGCGATCCTCTTCTTTTCCTTCACCGCTACATTGATCACGTGACTTATGGGTTTGGTAGAGGCTGAATGCACCCTGCCTCAATTTTATTTATAAGGGTCTTGCTATCCTCTTCTTTTCGTTCGCC
>NW_027106105.1:96287-103464 GCF_000696795.3 Halyomorpha halys | reverse complement strand
TCTTCCTTTGATCCACTGCAACCAGGTACCAAAAAGAAGACATAAAACAACTTCAGTAAGACTAATTTAGATTTTATTCTATTTTATAAGATTTGTATTTTGTTTTTTGTTTGTTTGCCACATATATATTATTGATTGGAATCATTTTTGTCTTATAAGAATTATTGATTTAAAATATTTGAAATTTATTATAATTATATATTTAATATGGCATTATCTAAAGTTGAAATGGAAAATATTCCATATTTTAATGGTGAATTGAATAATTTAGAATTTCTAATATATTAGAATAAAGTCATTTTAGTCTTCACTGATTTTTTATGATATGTAACTCACGTTTCCCGAGGTGGTGTGTAATAAAACACGCTGGAACGAAGACTGAGAAAGAATTCATATGTACAAGCCTATTTACCACCCGATTTGTTTGCTTTTTAGGGATTATACAAGTTCAAAGTCCCTTGTTTTCTATCATCGAATGGATTAAACATATAATTTCCATGTTGGATACTCTGAGTGAAATGTATGCGAAGATGGCATTTGAGACGGATGATGTGACAATGAAGGGGAACGGCTGGTCTCTTAGGAAGTTAGACGGCCTCCTCTTGAAAGTGAACAGATAGATATAAACCTTTGACAATTATAAAGGCTAAAGATTAATGAAAGTGTTAATTTCTTTTGGTTTAATTTAATCAAGTGTGATATTATTTTATTGAGTTACTTTTTTTTGTCTAATTCAATTTATAATTGAAGAATATAATATAAAGACGATCTAACATTTATTAAAAAATAATAATAAATGTATGTATCTTATTTAAATAAAATAAATTCTTTTCTTCTGTAATGTGTTGTATTTTATTTTTTATGTTTCCAGTGTTCGATACATAATATACCTTTAAATTTCAGGAAGAGATTAAAAAATAAATATCCTACTTTATGCTATAGTTGTATGATTAAAGTAGAAAATATATTGTTTACATTTAAATCAAGAATTAAAAGAAAGAGGATTATAGTTCAAAGTATAAAGAATTTAAAGATAGAGAAGATTACCAAGTCCTACAACTCATTTAGAGATTAAAGTTCAAAGTACATTGTATACACGGTTATACAAACAAAATGGTTGTCTGGCACACTCCGCGTCTATAACGTAAATATTCCATTGGTTTGATTAAGATTACGTAACAGCTGGGAAGGTTGCAATGAATAAAGCAGATAAAAGGAAATTAAAAATAATTAACACGACTATTTTTACATTTTTAACATATGGCAATTCTATTAGTTGATAATAGTGACGTCACTTGTCCTACTACTATATGTAATTTATTAGTGGTTTTAAGTTTCTTTACTTCGACCGAAAGAATTAATTGATAAAGGTGATAACCGAGACCAATATCTGTATTTATGTTTTAAGTATTGCTGTTCAAAATTCAAACCTTAGGGAATTAAATGTTGCTTTGTCGATATCCTCCAAGGAAACTAAAATAGAGAGTATTATAGTTCAAAGTCAAAAGCATTAAAATATAAACTGACGGCGGAGCACACTCAGCCCCTAGCTAACAAAATGGCGAAGGGAAGTTATTATATAAAAAGTGGTTATCTTGCCCTTTGATGGGTGGTGGGGGCAAACAAAATAAAAATAAAATGGCGTCCAGGCACCCTTAGCCCCTAAGAAAATACACAAATATTAGAAACATCAGAAGAATAAAATGGCGGCCGGACTCACTCAGCCCCTGTCAAAAGCTCAAATCTCCTAAGTTGAAGTAATAACAAAATGGCGAAGGAAGTTCCTAAAGCCTAAGTCTCCTAGGTTGCAAGGAAACTAAAATGGCGGAAGGAGCTTATAGTTGGCGATCACGTGATCAATAATAGCGTGCGGCCTAATAGTCATCTGACTTGAAAGAGGGCGCGGCCTATTGGTCACGTGAGTGGTTAATGTTATGTCAAGCTACATTTGAATTAAAATCCCCCTCAAGAGTCACGTGACCGAATTCCGATTGGGTGAAGGAAAAAAAAAGGGTCGCGAGATACTCATAATAAAATGGCGATCGGGCGCACTCAGGCTCCACCAAACCCGTAAGTCTCTCAAATAGTATAAAAGCAAAATGGCGGCAATGTACACTATGGCACTTCTAAAACCCTGAATCTCTCAAGTTGCAAGAGAAACCTAAATGGCGTACGGAGGTTATTATATAAGAAGTGGTTACCTTCGATGGGTGGTGGGGTATAATTTAGATAATAGATAAATAATTTTTAGACAAAAAAAAAACAAAATGACGTCCGGGCACACTCAGCCTCTGGTGGCGGTGACTTAAAAGAGGGCGTGGCCTAATGATCAAGTGAGTGGTTATATTGAACTAAATTTGAATTTAAATCCCCCGCCAGGGGGTCACATGACCAAATACTAGCCTCCGATTGGCTGCCTAATGATTACGTGACCGACCACGTGAGCGGTTAAGGGTAGGTCGAAGTAAAAATTTAAATTCTAACCTCCCCCAATAGGTCACGTGACCAGTGGTTAAGGTAGGATCGAGGCTAGGGTCTAAAGGCCAAGGTCACGTGACCAGTGGTTAAGGCTGGTACGAGGCTAGGTCCATTGGATACCCACGAGTTGCCATCCAGATTTTTATATTGTTCGTAAAGGATAGCGACGTCAATGTGCTGTTCCCGTACCGTTTGGTAAAGGAGATCTTGGGCAGCTTCGCAATGGTTCAAATTCAACTGGAGTACCCTCATCTACGATGTTGTTGGATTTGCGTCATTGTTTTCAATGCTGAACGGAAAGCTGGACACTTAATACTTCCGCTGGGGTGGTCAGCCTCTCCATTTCCCGCACATAATGCGCATTGAGGTTTCTGGTCACAATCACTAGCTTTGTGAACTGTTTTACCAGTTTCGACATAAGGATGGTCTATCCTTTCCGACACAATTCTGAGCTAAGTGTCCATATTCCCAACAACGGAAACACTTTGTAACTCTGAGTCTTTGACGTATACGGCTAACCACCAGTCCTACCTTGACCCATAATCTTCCTAGCCTGGAGAACCGGAAGAGAAATGACCGCCGTTTGCGTACCGCCATAGCCTTTCCGGATGGATATTACTGATGTGATGGGCATTGCATTCTCCCAGGAGAAGATTTAAGGCCTCTACAACCTCCTCCTTGGTGGTGAGATCATCTCGTAGCTCGAAAAGGGACTCCTCCACCCAGGTCCGCACTTCTTCTCCTTCGCCAAGCTCACCCTCCATTGAGCTTTTTAGTGAAGCAAGAGATTGCTCTTTCTTGCGGTCCAATTGTAGTAAAACGTAGCCTTTATTAATTTTCCGAACCTTTGTAATTGATGAAGCCATTTCCACCATCGCCGGATCTTCTCTCACCTATCGCAGGACATCTGAGTAGGACTGGCTCTCCGGTATTTTCACTATGAAAGCATCGGTGGCTTAGGGCGAGGTTTCTCCCTCGATCTTTTTCGGACTTCTTGCCATAGCTCCTCCTGTTGTTCTCTCCGTTGATCTGCATAATGATGCACCACTGGTGCATTCGGTTGTGTGGTTTTCATCCTGGCCTTCCTTTTATCACCCGTTAAAGAAGGTGTGGTTACTGTTCCCTCTGTTTTAACAGCATTCTTTCTAGGTGGACTTACCTCCTTCGTTTAGGTGTGGCTCTCTGCAGTTTCGATAGGGAGTGTAGCTGTTTTTAACTTTTCATAGTAAAGTTTTATTTCGCATGCAAAACTCCTTATCTTGCCATGTACATTATTCTTCCGTGCCCCTGCACCGTTATTATCTTCCATCATTTGTGACTTCAGATTTTCGCATTTTATACCTCCTGCCAGGTTTTGAAACAGCCGCATCTAACCTGAGGAACAGACGCTGACCAGTACGCCACCTATTCTAGGAACCGTCGCATCTGGATTTGAATCTAGTTTTGGTCCCCCCCGGGTATTTTATTTCCCCGGTTCCCGCCATATCTGGTGAGAATCCCCCAGCTACTCCACACTGGGGATGGGATATCGATATCGATATTATCGAAATATCGATATTTTGTCTCCGATATCCGATATTTTGATATCAATATCCAGTAACCGATAATATCGGAATATCGATATTTTCCTTCAATAATATCGGAATATCGCTTTCTAAAAAAAAAAAAAAAAAAAATATGTAATATATCTATAATCATATATTTAGGAGGAAATATTCTTACCAAAATATAATATGGCAAAGATGTTCCGATGTTTACTCAAAATATCGATATTTTTTAAAGAAAATATTCAAGCTTAATAATAGTATTTCGATATTTAATATTGATTATTCATCATATTCATTTCGATATTTGACATTTTTATAATTATTTATTTCTAACGTTAGTAAAAGTATCCCGATATTGTTTTATCATAGGATCGATATATTCTTTCAATACTTTAACATCCATTTTATCTTTGATAATGTTATTTATATCGATATCGATAATTACCAACAATATTCTAATTGATACAATATTCGATATTTCGATATTTTTTTTTATAGAATTGTCGATATTAGGTATAATAAGATTAATAAAATTTTATAAAAAGCTAAAAAAACGTATATCGATATTTTATTTTTATAATTCATGTTCCTTTCGATATTTTACATTGTTAATAATATTGATATCAAAGATTAGACGCAATATTTCATTTAAAAACATTATGAAAATATTATAAAAAGTTTAAAAATAGTTTTCTGATATTTTGAATTGATAAATTCATGTTCATTTCGATATTCTACATTGTTATTATTATCGATATTGAAGATTAGAAAAAACATAAAAATACTTTATAAATAAATTATCAATTTGAATAAATTTATATTCCTGTCGATATTCGACATTGTTATTAATATCAATATGGTAGATTAGAAAAAGTATTTCGGTATTTTTTCATTGAAATATCGATATATTATGAAAGAAAACTATAATATTTTATGAAAAGCTAAAAAAAGGTATATCGATATTTTATTTTGATAATTTCATGTTCCTTTCGATATTTACGTTGTTATAATTATCGATATCAAAGATTAGAAACGATATTTCGATATTTTTTCAACGAAATATCGATATATCGATAAAGTAATATCGTAATATTGTTGCTTACATTCCATATCGATATTACAACAATACAAAATATGGAGAAAAATATGTAATTATCAATATAAAATACCGATATTCCTATTTTAATATTTCTATATGTTATTTTAGTCATTTTAAACAATATATCGATATTTCGATAAAATAATATCGGAATATTGTTGCTAATATTCCATATCGTTATTACAACAATGTTAAATATCGAAAAAAAAATGTAATATAACAATAAAATATCGATATTCCTATTTTAAAATCTCTATATGTTATTTTAGTCATTATAAACAAAATATCGATATTTCGATTAAATAATATCGTAATATAGTTACTAATATTCCATATCGATATTAAAATAGTGTAAAATATCGAAATAAATCTGTAATATCAAAATAATATATCGATATTCCTATTTTAAAATCTCTTTACAATTTTCAAGTCATTTTAAACAATATATCAATAAAATAATATCGCAATATTGTTCTTATAAACCAAATCGATATAACAGGAATACAAAACATATAAATATATACAATAGGAAAAGGTAGTATATGGAGAAAGGAAAAGAATAATGTAACAAATATGAGAACGAGAAGGGAGACTTACGTTGTGGCGTAGAAGACAGGATTGTAACTGACTGATGTAAGAGTTTATTTGAGGCTTCCGCTAGAGTGAGCTACTAGACTAAGGTTCGAAGCGTAACTGTCAAGAAAGACCGTTATGACACAACAGTTGATATGAAATACCAATGATAAAAAGGTCAAGTTATAGTTTAAAAGAAAAACATAAAACCAGTGACATGTAAAAATACGGAGCCCAAAGGTCATAAAATTATGAATACAAATTAATAAGAATAAAACATATTTTTATTATAATGATTGATAAAAGAAAATGGATTATGGGTGCTTTAATAAATTAACTATTTAGGAATAGGCTAGGGAAAGGTTTTGTTTGTCTGTTTTGTGATTGACTGGGGAAGCTTCTAATTGTATAAAAATACTTTTGAATATTAATCGTTTGTTGTGGTTAGGGACAGAACCTAGTATGGTGGTATTGTCAAAATCAAAAGTGTGTTTCATAATTAAGCTATGTTCAGATAATTTAGAAGCCATGAAATTACGGGAGGAGACGGAATATTTGTGCTGGGCTATATGGGGCTATAATAACCCAGCACAAATATTCCGTCTCCTCCCGTAATTTCATGGCTTCTAAATGATCTGAACATAGCTTAATTATGAAACACACTTTTGATTTTGACAATACCACCATACTAGCTTCTGTCCCTAACCACGACAAACGATTAATATCCGAAAGTATTTTTATACAATTAGAAGCTTCCCCAGTTAATCACAAAACAGATAAACAAAACTTATCCCTAGCCTATTCCCAAATAGTTAATTTATAAAAGCACCCATAATCCATTTTCTTTTAACAATCATTATCTATTTTCAATTTTATTGTTTATATAAAAATATATTTTATTCTTATTAATTTGTATTCATAATTTTTTGACCTTTGGGCTCCGTATTTTTACGTGTCACTGGTTTTATGTTTTTCTTTTAAACTATAACTTGACCTTTTTATCATTGGTATTTCATATCAACTGTTGTGTCATAACGGTCTTTCATGACAGTTACGCTTCGAACCTTAGTCTAGTAGCTCATTCTAGCGGAAGCCTCAAATAAACTCTTACATCAGTCAGTAACAATCCTGCCTTCTACGCCACAACTAAGTCTCCCTTATCGTTCTCATATTTGTTACACTATTCTTTTCCTTTCTCCATATACTACCTTTTCCTATAGTATATATATATGAATGGAATATGGTCCGGGTGCAGTAAAAAAAAAATCAAATAGTAGATAATTATACTATTTTATTGACCCAACGTTTCGCCCCACGTTGCAGGGGTTCGTCAGGGCTAAAAAAGATACAAACACTATAGTTACAAAAAGGAAAAAAAGAAAAAACATAAGTGTAAAATAACAGGGGTATAAAATGAAAAGTAAGATATAATAAGAAAAATAAAGGTTTTAAATGGTAAATGAAAAGGGGAATAGTAACA
>NW_027106105.1:92715-93297 GCF_000696795.3 Halyomorpha halys | reverse complement strand
TGAGACAGTATTGGATACAATTTGTGGTTTTATTTAATAAATAATTACCTTGTCTCAAAAAATTTTGAAATAATATTATTTAAGTAAAATATAATTGTTTTATTGAAGAAAATTAAACTTTTAACCAGTTATGGTAGAAAAGAGAGAACAATGTAAAGTGTGACATGATTTCCTATACGAAATTATGAGGTTTAAAGTACATGAATATGAGACAGTTGTCCCGAAACGTTGTACCGTGTTATGATAATTTGATACAAATTTCATTCAACTGGTTGTTAATATTATAATAACTCAGTTATTAACCTCAACAAATTTTTTATGAATAGACTCACCAGACTTCCTAAAGAGAAAATCCAGATTAGGAATTTCGATATTTTATTTTGATAATTACATGTTTTTTTGGTATTTTACATTGTTTTAATATCGATATGGAATATAAACAACAATATTCCAATATTATTTTATCGAAATATCGATATTTTATTTTAAATGACTAAAATATTATATAGAGATTTTAAAATAGGAATATCGATATTTTATTTTGATAATTACATATTTATTTCGATATTTTGTATTATTGTA
>NW_027106105.1:89059-90890 GCF_000696795.3 Halyomorpha halys | reverse complement strand
GACAATATTACGATGTTATTTAGTCACAATATCGATATTTTGTTTAATAAGACTAGAAAATTGTATAGAATAATTAAAAATGGAATATCGATATTTTATTTTGATAAATACATATTTATTTCGATGTTTTGTATTCTTGTTATATCGATTTGGTTTATAAGAACAATATTCCGATATTATTTTATCGAAATATGGATATATTGTTTAAAATGACTTGAAAATTGTATAGAGATTTTAAAATAGGAATATCTATATTTTATTGTTATATTACTTATTTTTTTCGATATTTTAAATTGTTGTAGTAACGATATGGAATATTAGCAACAATATTCCGATATTATTTTATCGGAATATCGATATATTGCTTAAAATGACTAAAATAACATATAGAAATATTAAAATAGGAATATCAATATTTAATATTGATAATTACATTTTTTCTCGATATTTTGTATTGTTATAATATCGATATGGAATATAAGCAACTATATTACGATATTACTTTATCGATTTATCAATATTTCGTTGAAAAATATCGAAATATCGTTTCTAATCTTTGATATCGATATTAATAACAACGTAAATATCGGAAGGAACATGAAATTATCAAAATAAAATATCGATATACCTTTTTTTAGCTTTTCATAAAATATTATAGTTTTCTTTCATAATATACTACTTATATAATTTATTACTATAATTTATTACTGTCGTTAATAAATTTTCATAAGGATATTATTAACAGTGTCACATATCGAAATAGTTTGTTAGCCTTTTTAAACAAAATAACCATATTTTGATTAAATTACATCAGGATACTGTTGATAATCTTTCATATCGATATTATCAAATATGTTTTATATCGAAATTCATATTAAATTAATGAAACAAAATATCAATATTTCATTTTAAATTTGTTTAGTATTTTTAAACATAATATTGATATTTCAATAAAATAATATTAGAATATTGTTGGTAATTATCAATATCGATATAAATAACAATATCAAACATCAAATGGATGTTAAATTATTGAAACAATATATTGGTCCTTTGATAATACAATATCGGAATACTTTTACTAACGTTAGAAATAAATAATTATAAAAATGTCAAATATCGAAATGAATATGATGAATAATCAATATTGAAATACTATTATTAAGCTTGAATATTTTCTGTAACAAAATATCGATATTCTTTTTTATTTTTTTTTTATTTTTTATTTTTATTTTAGAAACCGATGTTTCGATATTATCGAAGGAGAATAGCAATATTCCGATATTATCGGTTGCTCGATACCGATATCAAAATATCGGATACGGGAGACAAAATATCGATATTTCGATATTGATATCCCATCCCTATGTCTTGCTATGTTATCATTTTATAATTATCATTACTTTAATTCGTTAAATTTTCGATATCGATATTTTAGTTTAATCCTCTCGTGTGTGTGTGTGTGTTTTTTTTGTTTTTTTTTACGAGGGTCGGTGGAAATGTTCAAAAGACACGGATAGGCCCGTATCTATCCGTGTGTGGGATTTTTACCCACTAACAGTACAACTGAAACGTCATCTGCGAATCCAACAACTGTGGCTCCCTCCGGCAATACCGAGCCCTGTGGGACACCACCAGTCACCTTGTATCTCCTTTGGCCAATGTCTGAAGAATAAAACAAAACTCTATCTTTAAAGTAGTCAGTGAGAATTTTCATAAGATAGGCTGGCACCGCCATAGTCCGTAGGGCATCTATTATACAGGTCCATCTTGCAGTGTTAAAGGCATTCTTAACGTCTAGCGTGATGATTGCTGCATAACACTTAGCACC
>NW_027106105.1:87708-88034 GCF_000696795.3 Halyomorpha halys | reverse complement strand
AAAGAGGTTAGTGTACGCGCCTTTTCCTCGGCTGACCCTCTTAATTTACACTCGTCCTCTAGCATTAAAGTGAACGCGGCGCCATCGAATGTCTTGGTGTTCCAGCTGTTGGTTCTCCATCGAGAACTGTTCTTTCTTGTAGACGTATCCAGTGAGATCAATATAGCCTGGTGGTCACTGTTTGTATAAATTCCACAAACCTTCCAAGTTGAGATCCGGTGCAGGCGACCACTCACAAACGTCAAATCGATTATAGATGATCTTCCAGCTCTTGTGAACGTCGGGTTTGTTCCGGTGTTCATTAGGAGCATATCACTCATTTGTGC
>NW_027106105.1:84589-85763 GCF_000696795.3 Halyomorpha halys | reverse complement strand
TGTTTAATCTTGCTCCCAAGATTTTGCATCACCTCTGCTGTGGTAAGTCTTGTGGTATTAGATGCTACAATGGCCAAGTCTCCCACCATTGCAGCACTGCGGTCTTATGATGACGACGCCGGGGAACCCGCTTTCGCATTCCCAATCGGCGCCGGTACTGGGGTTCTGTGCCCCTGCACCGTAGCACAGTTACCTCTATCTTCCATACTTCTTATATTATTTTCCCATTTTATACCTCCTGCCAGATTTTGAAACAGCCGCCTCTAACCTGTGGAACAGACGCTGACAAGTGCGCCGCCTATTCTAGGAACCGTCGCGCCTGGATTTGAATCTAGTTTTGGTCCACCCCGGGTATTTTATTTCCCCGGTTCCCACCATATCTGGTGAGAATCCCCCTATCCGCCACCTGGGGAGGGGAGATATCGATATTTTAGTTTAATCCTGTTTAATCCTCTCGTGTGTGTGTGTGTGTGTTTTTTTTTTTTTTTTTTTACGAGGGTGGTGGAAATCTTCAAAAGAGATGGATAGGCCCGTACCTATCCGTGTGTGGGATTTTTACCCACTAAAACCACCGCCCTACACCTGTTTCTCACTCTCCACGGGACCGCCGCTAGGCATTACATCATGGGGGTGATTGGCTGAGTGCCGCCTCATTGTTTTAGGCTATCTTCTGGTTCGCCTATCTCTCTCCTCATTCCTTCTGGATGGACAGGTGATGTGCAGCAAATCGTTGGCCTGCCATCCAATAATCTTTGTTAAGCAGCATAATATTGACAATGTTATCTGCTGTTGGGTTTGAGCCGCAAACACGTCGGAAGTCTCTTCTTTCTTCTTGAAAGTGGTGACAGAAGAAGAAAACGTGCTCCGCACTCTCTTCCGTTTCTGGGCACAATGGACATTCTCAAGTCTCATCGAGCTTAAATCTATACTGGTAGGCTCGGAAGCAACCATGCCCTGTGATAAACTGGGTGATATTGTAATCTACTTCCCCGTGGTTCCTATTCACCCAGGCCTCGATGTTGGGCACCAGCCTGTGCGTCCATCTTCCACTGAATGCCATATTCCAGCGACGTTGCCATTTTCTTATAGTCTCCTTTCTTAATTCGTCTCTTGTCATATAGTCAGCACTATTATAAGAGCGGCTCCTCTCATCTGCGATCAGCTCAATCGGTGG
>NW_027106105.1:71295-81295 GCF_000696795.3 Halyomorpha halys | reverse complement strand
CTTTAACTTTTTCAAAGAGACAAAAGTTATACATCTCGCAGAGAACAGGAGATTTATTTATAATCGGATATAGTTTTATTGTATAAATAATGTTCTTATTTATAAATGGTGATACAAAATCATATCAGCGACCAACTGTTATTAGTGTATTTTTGAAAACATTTGTGACTTTATAATATAAAGCATTTTTATACAAAGTTGTAAACCCTTTCTTGCTAAAAAGGCCATTTAACCGGCTAAGGTTTAGATATTTGATTAAGATATCTTTTTTTTTTTTGTATACTGGACTTTATATCGTCCTCCTTGGTAAAACTTTCCTGACTGAGTTTTGTTTAATTTTAGAATAATTATGTAATATTTTATTCATAATTATTATTGTTATTTTTTTATGCATCAGTTTTTTGTCCTATGAACTTTGAACATTAAACGTAATAATTAGGATTGTTTTAAGTAAGTACAATAGGTGGAAAAATTTATTTTTAAAACATAGCTAAGGAGAGCAATCTAGCCATCATTGGCATCAAAGGTTTAACTTTGTTTTGAGAATATTACATTGTTCATTTAATGAGGAGAACAATTTAAGAAAATGATAACATATGATGAAGAATCATTTCTATCTATAGAAGAAGATGGTCAGGGGTCATGTCAGAAAAAGGGACTAATAGTTTTTAGCAATATTTAAGTTTTACGGTCAACAATATATTTATATACATATATATCATGTCTATGGTTTGCTTGTAATAATGCTATAATAACCATCAATAATTTGTAATTAACATTGTCTCAGTAGCTTAAATAATTATATAATATTGGATAAACAACCCTAATTGAGCCATGGGATGCAAAAGTAGTGTAAGTCATATATGGAGTTTTGAGATAAGCAAATTAACATCACTTTTGCTCTCCACGGTTCAATTGTAATACACCATTATTTTAGTCTTCAACAAAAAATATGTCTATTCTATATTTTACATGACAAAGTTTTTGAAAATATCAATTTAATTTTAACATACATTACCTAGTGTTTATGAAAGCGTTTTCCTATTCTGTTTAAATTTGACCTAACTATTTTGATGTATCTGATTGTTAATAAAAAAGGTATAGCTTAGGTACTATCTTTTGTATGTTCCATTTCCTTTTACACTTCTTATTTATAGAATATTTTGATACATAGCACCTGCTTTTGAATTAATATAAATAAAATTCGTTTGAAAAAAATTAATAAATAAATAAAGCTTGTGCCTCAACAACTCATGAAGGTCAGAGATTCAGTACTTTGTAAGGGAGTACTGTTTCTTGAACAACGATTGTGCAAGAAGTGATTTGTTCAAGATCAAGCTCAACCGCCAGGTTTTTCCCCAATCAAACAGTGCCCACTTTATACAGGTTGAGTGTGCCCCCAGGAGATAATGCCGACAAAGCTGAATCCGAATCGAGATCGGGAAGGTATTAGTAGAGCTAAATAACATTTTTCACGTATTAAAAAACTCATACACATTTTTTTTTCATATAGTCTATCCACAGAAAATGTTATTTTTCTAAACCTACAGTAATGGTAATTTCTGATATACATATTTTTAATAATAATGTCCTATTATTAATATGGCTGTAACATACAACTTTTAAAACTTAAGATTATTATTGGTTTCGCTTGATAAAAGAGATATCTTATTTCATCTTGGGCAGAATCAACGGCGCCGGTGAGTCAGGTTGGTTATCTATTCAAGTTAATAGTCAGAGGATCGCAATGATCTTCCTTTTCTCTGATTACTAATTATAATTATAAAAATTGAGATAAGTGAACAAACAATTTTTTTTTTCAAAAATAAGGGCAATGTTAGCGACCAAGCTATCAGTTAGTCCTTAGCTTTAGGCTCTGTAATTTATAACATTTAGAATTATTATCAATAATAATAGCCTTTAATAAAAGACACAGTCAGGTGGTCATCGATTTTGACATCTTTGTTTTTTTCTGATTCTACGTCTCAAAATATTGGATTTGTATTGTTCCAATCGGCGTAGGACCAAAGAAAAAATATATAAATTTAGACATTTACCTTGTTTTAACTCTTATTATTATGCATTTATAGAAGTAGAAATATATTTAAAACATACGCTTCAGAGATTTCAAGGAGTTTAACCACCAAAAAGTCAAAAAAAACATGTAGTCGCTTTAAGAAAAGTTGAACAAATAATTTTTTTCATGGTGTTTTCACAAGTTCTAGGAAGCTCTAGTGATAAATTTCTAATTTGTTTATATCAAAAGGACACCAATAGAACAAATCGGAACCCACAAGGTTAATTAGAATTTTGGACCAAAGACAAAGTATTTATGAATTTTTTACTAGCTTTTGATTGACTTCAAATTTAGCAGATATGTGCATTAGCTTTATCATAAGAAAAAGGGAAAAGCTGTTTTTTCAACTGTATTAAAACATTTCAACTTTGATAAAATTGGCCCAAAAAATAGAGGTTTCAACTTTGTATAGGAAAATGTCCAAATTAACACTCTCTACTTTATATGGCATAACTTTTTAAGTGAGAAAATTTATAATTGACTGTATGTTTGAACAAGAGGCTATTTAGGATGATAATTATAAATATTTAGGGTGTTTTTATAAAAAAAAAAACCTGTTTTATTGAATTTTTGCTTTCAATTCTATTATAATTTGGTGTTCCTGTCACTTACCTATATATGAAATTTATACAAATCTATATATTACTGCGGTACTTATCGTTGTTATTTGATTATAGTCAACAAAAGTGATTGATTAAGTACGATATTTTTTTATTAATACTAGTTGTATCCAGATAATTACTTCTTCGCCCAAAATAATCTCTCTCTGTGTATACGATCAGGTTTGCTCAAAAGTAAAACAAATAGTACGGAACTGAAATTACGTATTTCAGGTAGGTTTATACACCTAGAATGTTACAGGCACTGCCAGAAATCGGCTCACCGGAAGTGCCATTTTATATTATCCTTTTACATTTGTTTTCCATTTTCTCAAAAACTATTCTGCTGATCTTGATTAAACTCATCATATCTATGTACAATGAAGTGGTTTTCCATGTCACTCAACATGGAGATGTACCTATTACCAGAAGTGTCTTTAATAAACCCAATATTTTACAGCAGTCCGTGTTAGATCTTATTCTTTCTTCTCTTTTTTTGACATTTTACTTTCACTGATACTTAAGTGGTGCCGAAACCCGGTACGTTTACGTTTAGCTCTGTCCGAATCTGGAGTATTTGACTTTCATCATGCCCGAGGTCCTCGTTTTCCACACGATCTAGTGCTTCTTATCGTTGACGATTTCTTCTACTTCCTCCATTTCGGATGGTCTTCCCCCGGTAGAGCTTTCGTCTCCCGATGTCGGACATTCTTCTTCTTGTGCCTGCATATTTGAAGCCTCTCCCTCTCCTGGCGTCCATTCCCGTAGGAATTTCCTCACGTCCCCTGCCATTTCACCTTGTTCCTCCTTTACAGCGTTAATAGTAACAGCCTGAGAGAGCCAGTCCACCACTACGTTCTCCTTACCTGGTTTATACACGATTTCTATGTTAAATTGACTAAGGAGTTCTTTCCAACGGGTCACGCGTGCCTACGACTCTTTCAGTTTTCCCACCCACTGGAGGGGCCGGTGGTCTATGTGGACTTTAAATCTCCTCCCAAACACGTAGGGTCTGAAGTGCTCTACCACCCAGACGATTCCTAACAGTTCCCGTTCGAGGGCGCTGTAGCGCGATTCTGCGTCTGTTAGCCTCCTGATTCCGTATACCACCAGACGTTCTCCTTCCTCACTGTCCTGTGACAGCACTGCCCCTAATGCGTATTCACTGGCATCAGTTGTAATTGTAAAGGCCATGTTAAAATCCGGGAATGCGAGTACGGGTTCCTGCTGTGGCCTCATGATACATTTTCTGATATTACTTTCCATGGCTGGTGTCACCACTACCCTACTGCCTTTCTTCAATAGATTATTTATGGGGACCAAATGTTCGGCCATTTCTGGTACGAATCTTCTATAATACATTGTACGTCCCTGGGTACCGATATATTTTGGAGTGCCTCTAGTTTGACCGCGTCCGGTCTGACCCCTATACTAGAAATCGTGTGTCCCAAAAAAACTAATTTTTTCCCGTCCTAACAACCACTTCTCCTAGGATAGCTTGAGGCCTAATCCTTTGGAGTACCGTTCACAAATGGTCTTTGTGATCACGCTTGTTTTTCCTAAAAATGATTGACCTAATCGTTTTTAGCAAAAACGATGTGTCATGCAAAAACCATGTGCCAACTATACATGGACGACCTGTCCATGTATAGTTGGCACATGGCTTCATCTATGGCTCGGAGGAACTCATTCATTAACCGTTGAAACTTCATCGGGCCATTCTTTAGTCCAAAAGGCATCCTAGTAAATTCGTAGTGACCTCATTCGAATGAAAATGCCGTCTTTGCCTAATTCTTCGGATGCATTTTAATCTGATGATACCCAGCTTTGAGGTCGAGGGTGATGAAGATGGTTGATCCGCCTAGTCTATCCAATATGTCCTCTAAACGTGGAATGGGGTACCGTTCGTCTTCCGTGTTCTCATTCAACTTACGTTAGTCAATCACAACGCGGTATTTTTCTTTGTGATCTCCCGGTGTCGCTTTTTTCTTGACCGTCCACAAGGGACTATTATAGGGTGACGTACTGTTAACAATTATGCCCTGTTGTTTCAAGTTTGCCAACTCTTCCCTTATATGTTCCCGTAACCCCTGTGGATACCGCCGCTCCTTCACATACGTTTTCTCTTGCTGTAAGGGAATTTCGTACACCGTCTCTCCCGTTGCGCCCAGCACATCTCCGTCCTTAAAAAAAATGTCCGAATATTCGTGCATGAATCTAGTTCTCCAATCCTCTTCCCTGTTAATCGCTCCCACCCTCATGCTCTTATCCCTTTCTAGGCCCTGACATTCGAATTGCTTTTTCCCTATTTTAATATCCCAGCACCCCGCTTTATTTTTAATATGCGCTCCCACCTTTCCTAGTAGGTCGCACCTAAAATTGCCCCGTAATATCTCGGCATTTTTTCCACTACATGAACCATAAAGTTATGTCCTGTTCCCCCCCCCCCATCGACTTAGCCTCATTCTCGCCTCTCCAAAACGCTACTGGGTCCACCCAAGGTGATTAATTTACTACTACATACCTGCACCTGGGGTGTCTCCTCTCGACCACTCTCTCTACTCAACGCCTCCTCGTCCAGGATGGTGTTCGAGCTTCCGCTATCAATGAGACATCTCACTCCTCCCACGCTGATGATAGACAGACCGCCCTGCTTCCCTTTGATGCTTTAGTTCACTAATATGCGGCCGCCTCTCCGCTGATACTTCCCTCAGATGTCATCCTGACTTCTTCTCCTCTCAGACACCCGCCTTCATACCTGTCTGGTGTCTATCTTTGCCTCATCCTGTCTGTTATGTACTTTATCCACCTCAGACTCTGATGCCTCAGAAGTTCCTGGCGACTTGATTGGCGTAGTTGATCCTCCAGATCTTAGCGCTCTGCTCGTCTTTACTCTTTGGGCATTCACTCCCATGGGCTCACCGAGGTTTCCTTCTAGTGCGTGGGAACTGCACCACCCGGTGTCCAATCTTGCTGCAACCGTGACATTTTCGGTCTCCTCTTCTTCCGTTGCTCCTGTGTTTCGCCTGGTTCATCTTATTCTACTGGTTTCTTGTCCTGTCTCTTCCGCTATCTCTATTTTCCCGCCTTCTCCAAGGATTATGAATATTCCTCGGCCGATTGTACTCCACTCGCGTCCACCCCAACTCTTCCACTTCATTTCGGGCTTCCTCCTCTCGAGCACTTGAGTCCATCAGTTCTTGTGCAAACTTAACAAAGGAGCGCTCCCTCGGTAGGCCTTCTCTTTTTCCCAGTTCTCTTGCTAAGTGGATCTTTAGTATGCCCGGTAACAACATCCGGCCCTCTACTTGCTCTGCCGCCATTATTTGACTTAGCTTGTCAGCGATACGGTTGTACCGCGCGAGCAGCTCGGAAGCATACTGCCCACTCGACTGCTTAGGTTTCTTCACTTCCCTAAACATCATGAGCATGTCTTCCTCTGGGGCCCATTGCCCTCCTCCGAACGCTTTCTTCAACCTTAATTAGTCTACGATCCAGGGTGTCTCCTGCCTGGATCTGATTAAGGATGCTGCGTTTCACCCTACAGACGACCGCTGCCCTCAACGCTTCGGCGTCATCGCTATCCAGTAGCTTTTCGTTCGCTTTCGCTATAATTCGGGCTATTAATCTATCTACTTCTTTAAGGAAATGATTCAATTCCCCCGTCTCCCCAGTGAATCATTCCAGTTCCGAAACAGCTTTCCTCAGGTCTTGAGCAGTTGCCGTGTGGACCTTGACTCATTCTAGGGTGGTTGCGTGAGCTCCTGCCAATGAGACTTCCGGTAGTGGGCCCAGCTCCGGCTGGGGTGGCAGGTTGACTACCTCTGGAGGTGGTGGGTTGTTTTCGACTGGAGGTGATTGGTTTCTCACGTTGAAGTCGTCCAGGTCAAGTACACCCGCTCTTACTATGCTATTATTAGCCATAGTAAAAAAGGCCGATCAAAATAATATGATAAGAGAATTTTATCTGAATAAAAAAAATTAGACTGAAAAGAAACAGGATTCTTCTTGTGACTAAAAATTGGTTCGGTAATCCGTGATCCCGGATTTCGGCACCAGATACGTGATAGTGGGCTAGAAACTAAAAAAAAGGAAATAGGGAACGAGAAAATACACTCACGGTTGCTGATAATAGACTGCTTTATTCTATTCAGTAATCCTATATTTAGACATTCTCGAGTTGTTGACAGAGGGAGTTTGGTATTAAGATTTATATTACACACCCTGTAAATATAACTTGTATATATATAATATTAGTGAAGAGGATGTGATTGCCAACCACATTAGGGTGAGGGTCTCTGAATTTCTGATTCAGAAGATATCAGTTATAGTAAATTAAGTTTGATTCTCATCAGAGTCAGTAAGTATTTAAGTATTTATTTCAAAAAACATCTTCACCCAGGGACTATATATGACTTCAATGCAAGTCTTGAGCAAAACAACAAATAAATAAAAATATAATTAAAAAAAGTAGTGGTAGATGCATGATTGTGATGGTGATTCCTCTAGAGCTATGTATAATTTCAATAAAAAAAAGGACAAAATAAAAAATTAGCCACTACATTTAATAATATTAAAGAATATCTTCCTCTAAAGTACTTTTAATTTGGTTTATTTAAAATAATCAACCACCTCTTATTAGTGGTTATAAAAATGGATAAATATGAATTATGAATCAATTTAATATTTAACTAATGTAGAAAATGGATTTCCAAATATTTAATAATATGAAAATAATGTTGATATGGGTAGATAATTAAAATAAAATGAATTAAATCTCCTAGTTAAAAATATAATCATCATTGAGTGGTTTTCGAAACGGATATAAAAAATAAATTATGAAGCCTTACCTTAAAAATTAATATATGTTTTTTTTATAGCTAAGCAATTTAGTTGCTAATTTCATATTTGCTCAAATATATAAAATAAGCAACTAAATTTAATAATATTCAAAATCATCTTCCTCTAAAGTACCTTTAATTTGGTTTATTTGAAATAATCAATCACCTCTTGTTGTAAGTAGTAAAATAGATAAATATGAATTATGAATCAATTTGACATTTAACTAATGGAGAAAATGGATTTCACACAACTATTAAGACAGACTGGTAAGATTTTACATTCAGTATATGAAACATATAGTAAGGAAAAATATAATCATAAAAAATAACTGTTTTTAGATGTGCATGAATTAATTTTATCTCAAAGTATAGAAGTAAGTGAAAGTTGTGTGATTCATGCACCAGATTTTGGCTAACCTTTTTGCAAACATTGTCCAAATATTTTGGAAAGCATATAACAAATGATATAAACCTGGACAAAGTTGTTTTACTTTGATTTTCTGACATTACATATATTGCTAACGTCATACACTACAAAGTTGTAAGTTTCAACAAATTTTCAACTTTGGTTAAAGGCATGAGGTAGAATAAAGCATGAAAAACAATGTTGGGAAGCGACTTCTTCCCAGTATTATAATTTTATATATTTGTATTCCGTGTGTAACTATTAGTGGAGTTACATTGATTTGATAACAAACTTACTACAAATAATACATAATTATATATTACTTATTTCTTTGAATTCATGTATAGTGTTCTGTAATTAGTCAACCAGGGTAGAATTGCATACTGAAATGTGTTAGAAGAAATGAATAAATAATAATGGAATGACAAATGAATGAAAATAATAGAAAAATGAATAAAGGCCTGCAATGTGAGCTTCAAAATCTGAAGTCAATGAATAGTTACTACTATTATACTATACTACAGTATTATTCATCATCCCCATCTCCATCATCTTTTCCATAATTAAAATGTTTTTGTTTATTTTTTTTCTTGTAATACTATTGTATTACCTAATTGGTAATGTTATGCATTCAAATCCTGTTAGTTTTTTCCACTTTCATGCATTTTAAATTAAAAAATCAATATTAATAATTTAAACAGATTATACCTCTGTACTGATAATAATTACTTTTATATAATAATAAATAATGTAGAAAGTAGAATAAACAAAAGGAAGGTTAATTAAAATATTTATTATCGAACATTTGTTTGATTTTTACGTATTAAAACAAAGTATAAAATTGTAAAAAATAGATTGAAGTAATTATTTTTTAATTTCTTTTTTCATGTCAGTTCAAAAATATAGAAATGATTAATAATGCATAATTTTAAAATTAAAATATTGATAAATTACAGTTTACTGTGTATATTTGGAAATAATCAAGAATTGAAGATAAGGCTATCTATTTCTATTTTTATAGATAATAATCTTGTTTCTTCTGCGATGGTTCATCTCCCCTTCTATTGACTACTTTAAGTAACGGGGTGGGGGTTGTCAGGATGACACCTCCTTCAGTCATCTAGTTGTAGTTCCATCATTCACAGGCAGACAATAGGAAAGAAGAGATGGAGGGCACCAGGGACTATGGGAGGAGGAACTACCGCCGCTGCGACTACGGAGGAAAATGGCAAATTCCCATCGACTTTGACGAAAAGTCTGAAGGTGTGATAGAATTTGGAAGATTCGGAAATATTACTTTATACTTGACTGAAGGGCCAGGTTGTTCAGGTAGGGTAAGAGAGCTTATTAATGAATTATCCTATAATAAAGTAAGCCTCCTTGCTCGCACTAACCGCAGTTACTATGATTCCAGTACTTTGCTATCTGCTGGTGTAACTTTGATTGATTTGTTTTTCACAATACCCTTATATCCACCTGAAGAAACTTCCTTAAATCAATTTCATAACATGATCAAAAACATTTTTCTGGAAAATAAACAAGTTTCTGTAGCAATACAGGGTTATGATGAAGGGGCATTTGCAATAGCCTTTGCCCTGATGGTGATGGGGATGACCAGCATTGAAGCTTTGAATTCAATTCGTGAATTTGATGGAGAGCTTAGCATGGCCCAGATCCAATATCTCCAGTCTCGGGAGGAAGAACTTCAGGGGGAACACAAGGTTCTCCTAACTAGAAGAAAACCCAGCACATTTTTTGCGAGATGTATTTATAACATTTTAAATAGACATAATTTATTTTCTTAGTATTATTTACTACTTGCTATCATAATCTATTGTTTGTTATTTATTTACTACAGATAAATAAATAACAATTGTTAATCACATACTCATTTTATGTCATAAATGTTCCACTGGTAACAGATATATATTTGGAAAATCATTTCATGTGTAATCATAAATCCAAAATTTTTATGAATTTTTTTTTGTTATTTAATACAATAAGTTTTATGACACAATTAGGTCGCTCCCCAATTTTGGTGCTATTTTAGTAACAAAGCTTTTTATGAATGACTGAC
>NW_027106105.1:69100-71245 GCF_000696795.3 Halyomorpha halys | reverse complement strand
CTGATAATAGACTGCTTTATTCTATTCAGTAATCCTATATTTATACATTCTCGAGTTGTTGACAGAGGGAGTTCGGTATTAAGATTTATATTACACACCCTGTAAATATAACTTATATATATATATATATTAATTTATAAAAGAGATGTAGTTTCAAGTGGTATTTATTTTTTAAAAAATGAACAATAAAATAAAAATGTTTGTGGCTGTGAACATTAGTTATGTAAAGTAATTAATTTTATAATAAATTATAGCCCTAATATTACATATGAACATTCAAGTATTTATTTCTTTTACTCCAATAATTCAATTTTGTAATATCTTTTATTTCAATAATTTTATCTCATTTTTTATATCCTTAGATTTTCAACTTGATAAGTCAAAATACCTAGGTTGATTTTTTTAAATTTGTTTGTAATTCTAAACTCTATTGTACTTTTCTTAACATCTTCATATTTTTATGAAATATTTGTAAAAATTATCAGGAATCATAATGTACATTAATTTGTAAAAGATTATAATTTCAAGTAGCACTTAAAAAATCAAACAAAAACTTTTTGGCTGTGAACATTAGTTAGGTAAATATATTAATGTTATAAAATATAATCATTCAATTACTAATTTGTTTTTCTATGAATAATACAATTTTGTATATTTTTTATTTCATTTATTTTATCATAATTTTTATATCCTTATATTTTCACCTTTCAAAGTTAACTGCTAAATGGTTGATTATTTTTAGAATGTTTTTATGTTTCTAAACTTTGCTCCGCTATACTTTTCTTATAAAGTTTAATATTTTAAAGAAATATTTGTAAAGATTATCAGGAATCCTTATTTGAAACTAATAAAACATATTGGAGCCTTGTAATTAATCTCAGATAATTTAATTAACTTAGGGATTATTAAATTCTTTTAAATTGTTTAAATCTATTCTGCTGAATATTGTTTTCATAATCTTTTGTCAGCTTTTAATTATTATTATTAATTATTAATGTTAATTTTTATTAATCCAAACTTTTTTGTAAATATTTTTTTCACAGAGTTCTGTAATATTTGATTTAAATACAGTTTGCAAGTCAGATTTGAGTTTTGTATTCAAAAAATCATTTCATCAAATTTTCTTTATTCCAGTGAAGCTGTTGTGGTCTCCACAGAAGTGATTGATCCATTCCATCAACACAGATAGTAAACAAAGTAAAACATACAATTTCTATGATTCTCTGTTTTAAGAGACAAATTATAAATTATCAGTAAATTTGTATAGGTCTATCAATAAGAATATAATTTTAATATGTCAAGCAACTCTTTGTCCAATGAGAGATAGAAATTATGTATGTTTTTTTGAGCCGCTTGTGTTACTGTATTGTCAAGAAAAAGAGAAGCTGTAACTAGTACCATAAAACTAACTTTTCATTTTAAAATAATTTAACTATGGATAAAATTATAACTTTTGTCTGGCATTCATATTTCTAAAATTTAAATTCAAAAAATAGTTTTCTTACATTGTAATCTGGATACACATTATATTACACAATAGCTATGGATATATTTTTAAAATTATTTAATACCACAGCATTCGAATGAATAGCTTAGACATAAGAAACTCATATTATTTTTTAAGTTAACCCCTCAATGATTTTTATATTTCTAACTAGGAGATTTAATTCATTCTATTTTAATTTTCTAGCCATATCAATATTATTGCAATATTGTTAAATATTGGGAAATCCATTTTTCCCATTATTTAAGTATCAAATTGATTCATAATTCATATTAATCCATTTTTTATTAATACTAACAACAAGAGGTGGTTGATTATTTCAAATAAACCAAATTAAATGTACTTCAGAGGAAGATGTTTTTTAATATTATTAAATGTAGTGGTTAGTTTTATATTTGATCCTTTTTTAAAGAAATTATATATAGCTATAGAGGAAAGGAATATTTTTTGTCATTTTACATTGTGTTTGTCTTCAAAAATATTTAATTATTGGAATCACCATCACAATAAAGCATCTATCAATATTGTATTTAATTACATTTTTTATTATATTTTTTTTTTTTGGCTCAATACTTCCATTGAAGTCTTATATAGTTCCCGGGTAACTCACCTTCACTTAATCACAAAAGAGGACCAGCCTA
>NW_027106105.1:65961-68115 GCF_000696795.3 Halyomorpha halys | reverse complement strand
TAGAATCTTATTGCTCAATCTCTTTTTATTTTATGATTAACAATCTTACATTTTACATATTAACATATATACATTTATACAAGAGATCGTATTTTTATAATAATAAACTTATATACAATTATACAGCTTCTTGGACGCTTGTAGTGCTGGCCCCTGTCGGGTTACCGCGGAACTACGTGCTTGCTCACTGTTACAATAGTAATCTTCTGAATCTGGCATTTGAAGGCCCTCACCCTATGTGCTCAGCCATCATATCCTCATCACTACTATTCAATTTATAAAAAATGTTAATGAGTGTTATTTATCATAGTTTAACATAAATAAGGAGGGAAAAAAAATTGTTCACTTTTGTGTATTGCACCCTTAAATGTAATAAATTAAAAATTCTTCATTTTAAATCTACAATTAGTAGATAAAAACAAAATGAAATTTCTTCTCTACAAATTAATTTATCTAGTAAGAGCATTGTAGATATTGTATCATTCATCACCCCGTTAAATACCTCAATCTCCAGCCCTATACAATATCATATTAAACTATATATTCTTCATTTTCCTTCCTTACTCCTATAATAAATTTGATCCACTCCTCATTCTTTCACACTCTTTCCTTTAGTCCTACATGACTAGCATCCTAATGTCCTGTCGTGTTAACTCCCAATCTCTTCCGGCACATTATGACAAATTTCTCAAT
Source organism: Halyomorpha halys (assembly GCF_000696795.3). Classification (NCBI taxonomy): domain Eukaryota; kingdom Metazoa; phylum Arthropoda; class Insecta; order Hemiptera; family Pentatomidae; genus Halyomorpha; species Halyomorpha halys. The sequence continues at coordinate 67,422 of NW_027106105.1, read as the reverse complement.
TACTTCCTCCAAAATTTCTACCACACCATTGCAGTCTCAGAAACGTGGCTTAAACCCAATATCCCAACTTCCTCTATCTCCATCTCCAATTATACCCTCCTTCTTCATGACCGAATAGACCGTACTGGTGGTGCAGTTCCTCTTTTTGTTCACGACAGCCTGAGGGCCAAAGTCCTTTTAAAGACTCCCTCCCTTGACACCCCTCATCTGGAATACATTTTTGTACAACTTATGCCATGCTCCTTTTCCCTCCTCTATATTGTTATCTATCGCCCACCTCGAGTTTGTTTTGATGATGCATTTGAATCCTCCTTCCTTTCATATATTCCTCCCTTCCAAAACATAATAATCGTAGGTGACCTCAACACGAACCTTCTCACAGACTCTCCCGATCGATCATACCTTATGGGCATAATTTTCTCCCTAGACCTTTATATTGTTTCCTACCAATCCACACATCATACTCAGTCCACTGATACCTGGCTAGATGTATTTATTATTGATTCCCCTCAGAACATTTTATCATCCTCCCAAATGCCTATGTATTTTCTTTCCTCCCATGACCTAATCAGAATTTCCTACAACATTCCCACTCCCTTGCTTATGCCAAAGACAATTAGTTGGCGAAACCTTGATCCCTTAACCATAGAAAACATTGGTCCCTACCTTGAGGAACTTTCCCTTTCCTTAGAACCCATCTATTCACTTTTATCCATTGATGATATGGTCGAATGCCTCAAATCTTAAATTCCTAAACCAATACGCTCCTCTTAAAACCCGTACCTTCAAACGCTCTCCGGCTCCCTGGATCAACTCAGAAATAATAAATTTAATGAGAAAACGAGATGCTGCCAGAAGACGCTTCAGACGCACCCGAAGTTCAGAGCACTATTCCACCTTTAAGTCTCTCCGAAACCTTACCCAAACATCCTTACGCCGCGCCAAGGAGCAGTACTTTCACAACATCCTATCCCAAGCACCTGATCCTAAATCTAAATGGAAAATCCTTAAGAACCTCTCCGTTATCATTCCTAAATCCTGTCCATACTACCCAGTTGATCCAGACGAGCTTAATACTTTCTTTGTTGCTCCTCCTCCTTCAACAACCTCATGCGAATTTTTATCTCTTCACAACCCTGAAATCCCATTTGATCCCAATAACTTTTATTTCCTAAATGTTTCTCCTGATGATTTAATTTCAGCAGTCCTCAAGTCCAGAACTAACGATTACGGCCCAGACAATGTTCCTGTAAAGATCATCAAACTTTGTCTCCCTGCTATTCTTTCTGCCTTCCTGCACATTTATAACTTCTCCCTTCAAAATTCCGTTTTTCCCAAAGCCTGGAAGAAAGTCCTTGTCCGACCATTGAACAAAGTTCCTTCTCTTTCAGTTTCCGACTTTAGGCCAATATCCATTCTATCCAATTTGGTCAAGCCACTAGAAAGATTAGTCCACTCCCA
>NW_027106105.1:34493-65289 GCF_000696795.3 Halyomorpha halys | reverse complement strand
CGTCAGCTCCTAGTATCCTCTCTCGTCTTCCCCCACTTCGACTACGGATCCTTGGTGTATGGAGGGCTATCTGCAGGACTGGAGTTGATATTGAAGAGACTCATGAATTGTTTTGTAAGATTTATCTTTGGGTTCCCTAGGCACTCTCAAGTCTCCCGCTGGTATTCCTAGTTGAAGTGGCTCTATCCAACCTCCCCCAAGGCAACACCTCCTTGGTGTTTTTCTATTCAAAGTTCTTAACATCAAAAAACCTACTTATATCCTAGATGTCCTCACTCTTCGTTCATCCATCCACTCATTAAACACCAGATCCCATCCGAATGATTTATATATGCCCCCCTATTGAACCTCCTTCTTTAGCAAATCCTTCGTCATACGTGCAACCTCCCTCTGGAATTCTCTTCCCATCTCTATTCGCCAGTGCTCTTTCATTCTCTCCTTTAAACAACACCTATTCCTTCATTTATTGAATAACCAAACCTCTACATCTTTGTAATCAAATAAATAGGCATGTATTGACTAATATTATAAACAGTAGTAAAACCAATATACCAATGTAATTTCATTCTACTATCTGAAAATTTGCAAACGCTCGCCAGAAAGAAATCTCACTATATGAACCATGTAATTATTCTTAGGAGGCATATGTCCTAGAATAAAGTTATTTTTTTCATTTCATTTCATTAAACTACTAATATAGGCCTTTGCTTATGTTGTATATGTTTATGACTTTTGTGTTAATTGTTCCATCCATTATCCAAGAATGAAAAGATTATTTAGAAAATTAAATTGAAAGATCGTCTCATGACCATTTTTATAATCAACCTTCTTCTTCTTAACTATTAAAAAAAAGGTCACAGAATGTCAAAACCATATTCTTCTTTTATTTTCTTACTGAATATTAATCATAACCTTTCTGTTTAAATGTTAGGTCATTCCTTCAATCTACCAAGCACTAAATAAATTGTTCAGCAATGAAATTCAAATTTAAGTAATCTTAATCAAAATGGAAAAAATAAATAATTTCAAAATAAAACTTATATTTTGAATGAGTTATATATTGCAAGAACATCATTCATTGTAGGTTCAATAATTCACTGTATTGTTCACTTTTATAGATACTTATCGCTGTATTCTTATTTTTTTTTTTTTTAAATTTACTTTGTTCATTTTTATATGATTTTTCACATAATTTTAAAAAAATTTTTACCCCTAACTTAGTTAACTTTCTGTTTCAAGCCATCTTATTCTGTTAGAATTTTAACATATTTTAAATTGTTTATGCATTTTTTGCCCTGATAAAGCCATGCAAAATGGGGTGAAATTTACTTGATCATTTTATTTTAGTAAAACTTAATGTAGGGTTAATATCAACATAATCTAATACAAATAAGTTTCAGTCTGTGTGTATATATATATACAGATTTAGTCAGCTGTTATTTCGATGTCAGCTGATTGAGTAGAACTGCTGATTGAAGATGTATATACAGAGGTACCAAATGCAATAAATATAATTTTTTTTTGTTGATTTCTCATCTTCAATTTTCTTTTCTCTCTCATTTTTTATAAAATAATGACTGCCAATGGAATAGTTAAACATTCGGTTTTAACCCTCGAATCTTTGAATCCAAACGTGGTGCAGAACGTGCGTACCTCCCACAGAGGGAAATCCTCCGGAGATTCCTCTATTACCAACTGTCTCTCTTGCAGAAGCACATGCAACAACACTAGAGTGGATCAAAGTAGGTACTGTTACCGCCCAAGCCGTTTCTGGACTCGAACGGTTCACCGGGGAAACAGGCGAACTAGGCTACTTCATAAAATGGGGTGATCGACTGATAAGCCAAATTGAAACAAAATCAATCGAAAACCTACTCGACAGCTAGGATTCGGAGGCATTAAAAGCAGCGGTCGTCTGCAGAGTAAGGAGGAGCAGCCTCAATCAGATTCAGGCGGATAAAGAGACACTCTGGAGGGTCATCAAGGGAAGATTAAAGAAGGCGTATAGAGGAGGACGGTAGGCCCCATAGGAGGATATATTCATGATGTGGATAGTGTGCTGCGGAGCTCCTGTCCCGCTACAATAGAATCGCAGATAAACTCAGTGAGGTGATGGAGACAATCCAGGTACAGGGTTGGATGCAATTCCTATCTATGGTATTCAAGATTTAGTTGGCGAAAGAACTGGGGATGAAGGTGGGAACGCCGAAATAGCGCTCGTTTGTGGAATGTACTCAAGATCTTATAGAGTTAAGTGCTAGGGAGGTGGAGGCCCGAATGAAAGTAGAAGAGACGAGGTAGACCCGGATAGAATATCAACGGCCGAGGAACATTTCCAATCCTTAGAGAAGTAGAGAACATAGAGATGGAAGGAGAGAAAGAGCAAATAAACACGAAAATAGAGCTAACCAAGCGAAACCCAGATGCAGCGGGTGCTGAGAGGACAAACATTGTCATGGTTACGGGAAAGTAGGACATTTTGCGGCCCAATGGCAACGCACCAGATGTTTTAAATGCGAAAATGAGGTTACCATAGCCAAACAGTGCCCATACATGTACCGAAGAAGAGAAGTGGGACGAGGCCAACAAATGGAGATCAACGCCCAACAGATACGGAGTCGATCATCAGAGGAATCCCCGGAAGCATCTGGAACGTCGGAGACCGAAGCTGAAGAGCCACAGAACAGAGTTACTCAAGGGAACAGAGTGGATCTAGGTGAATGGAAACAAGCGAACAGAGGTGGATGGAGACGAGGAACCGGACAGAGAAAGACGCGAGACATCTGAAGGGGAAATCGGTAGAGGGGTGACCGCAAACTGCTGAATTATATCGTGAGAGAGAAGAGTGGTGGTCTGCCTATAATAGAAATAAGGGGAATTCCGGAGAAGCCGGGTGAAACCGTGACAGATACAAAATACTTAGCGTCGAAGCGGGTCTAGGCGTCAAGTTGAGTCCAGAAGATCTTGATCACGCCGTGAGACTCAAACCCAAGCAGGAGGTCCGATTATTGCAAGATTCGTCCGTCAAATGGTGAAAGATGGGCTAGTGTGGCAGCGATGAATAAAGAGAGATTTCTCTACACGCTATCTAGCCTGGGAAGAGAACGACTCGCACCGCGTATATGTGAGTGAAGCCATGACCTCTACCAATAAATACCTCTATTGGTTAGCCTTGCAGAAGAAAATGTCCGCAAAAATAAAATATGTCTGGTTTAGCGGGGGTAAAGTTCGTTGCAGGCAGTCGGATGGATACCCAGCAGTAACTATAAGTAAACCAAGTGACCTGGACGTCTTTAGCTGAACATTGTATATAAGTTACCCTGAGTGTACAGTTAATTTATGATTTCTTGCCAAAATTGTTTTTATTATAATTTTTTATATTTCCTCTTTTTTTTCTTCTTTAAATGTAGCTATTTCTATTTCTTTATCGTTGAATACATTTTTCCTCGCAAGAAATATTTTGTTTCTTTTTTATTTACAATGGTTTTTATTTGTTGATTAGCCAACCTCTATTAATCTATCCAAAATAAGGAGATATTTGTGTTTTTTAAGGTATAAATTAATCTTAATTGAATATTCATTTCGAAACTCTAGACATTTATTTTTTTATATCAAAGTTTATTTTTTGTTGTCTGTTTTATGCTATATATAAACTTAATATTAGATTTTAAGAAATGTTATATCCTATTCCCCCTCTACGATCCTTTTTCCCGAAATTCTACTTCTCAACAGTTCAGTCATGACTAATATCCTGAATTCCTGTCACATCAATGCACAATCCCTTGTTGCACACTACGATGAATTTCAGAAATATTTTCTTGACAATTTTTATCACATTATAGCAATATCCGAAACCTGGCTTAAAACCTTTTATCCCTTCCTCCCAGATTTCCCTACCAAATTACTCGTTCCTACGCCACGACAGATCTGATCGCACGGGAGGTGGTGTCAGCTTATAAATCCATGAAAGTCTTAAGGCCAAAATCCTCCTACAGTCTCCTAATGACTTCGCTCACATGGAAGACTTGTTCACTGAAATTTCCTCCACTACCTCTCCTCTGTTATTCGCCGTAGATTACCACCCTCCTCGTGTTCCATTCGACAATTTCTTTGAATCCTCCCTCATCAACCTGGTTTCCCACTACACCAATATTATTTTTGCCGGAGATTTTAACGTGAATATGCTCTCACAATTTCCTGAAAAACACTTCCTAACTGACTTGCTGTTTTCCCTTAACCTTCATCTTGTTTCTTATCCTCCTACCCATCACACCCAATTTTCCGACACCTGGTTATACCTTTACATGTGTGACTCCCCTATCAAAATCCTGTCATCTTCTCAACATTCCGTTCCATTTCTTTCATCACATGATTTGATCCAAATTACATACGACCTACCCGTGAAATCTTTCACCCCCAAAATAGTTTCATACCGCAATTTAGACCTTATCACTAATGAATCCCTTCAGCCTGACCTTGATTCTTTCCAATGGGACATCATATATTCCTATAACTCCATTGACCCAATGGTAACCGTCAGGTAAAATCATATCATACCGTAATTTGAACCTCCTTTCCAATGAATCCCTTCAACCTGACCTTGATTCCGTCCAGAGGGACAATCATCACTTGTCCAACTGGTTTCCACTTATTTCAATATTATTATCACTAGTGATTTTAACACCAACATGCTCTCTCGATCCAGTGATAAATCCTTTCTTACTGACCTAATATTTTCCCTCAATCTTTATCTCGTTCCTTATTCCCCTACAGGTCACACACAATTCTCTGACACCTGGTTAGACCTTTTCATCTGTGACTCTCCAGTAAAAATCCGTTCCTCTTCGCAGCACCCGGTTCCCTTTCTCTCATCTTACGATCTGATCCAAATATTGTACGACCTACCAGTCAAATTCTTTACTCCCAAAATCATATCATACCGTAATTTGGACCTTCTTTCGTATGAACTCTTTCGACCTGATCTTGATTCCGTCCAGTGGGACTTGATACACTCCTATAACTCCACCGACCCTGTGGTATCCACCCTCACTTCAAAACTACAATCCATATTAGACATCCATACTCTTTTGAAAACCAGAACCAAAAGTCGTCCCACTGCACCTTGGTTGACCCCTGAAATAAAGGGAATGATTAAAAGAAGAGATGCAGCTAGACGAAAAAATCGTCGAACCCGTTTACCTGCCGATTAAACGTTTTTTAAAAACCTCCAAAATGAAACCCAATCCGACTTGCTAAAGCCACCTACTTTCATAATCCCCTTTCCAATGCTCCTGATTCCAAATCCAAATGGCAAATACTTCGTAACTTATCCCTACCAGAATACAATAATCTACAGTTCTTTCCTTGTGACTCCACATGACCTTGATGACCTTATCCTTATACATTATGACTTATCCTACGCTCATTATTCGTCTACTCCGATATTTAACACCACAATTTCAATCCTGAAAACTTCGTTTTTTCACATTTGTCCTACGATGAATTACTTTCCACTATACTAAAATCCAACATTAATGATTATGGCCCTGATAATATTCCAGTAAAACTAATAAAATCCATCCTTTCTGTCGCTATTGCTGTTCTTTACCACATCTACAACTTTTCATTGCAAAACTCCATATTCTCATATTACTGGAAAACTGCCCTAGTCCGACCATAGAAGAAAATTTCCAATCCTAGCACTGTGCACGACTTCCGTATTATTACACTCATATCTAACCTTTCAAAACCGTTAGAACGCCTTGTTCAAAATCAACTCTCCTACTTCCTAGATGAACGTTCTCTTATCAACCCTTTCCAATCTGGCTTTCCATCTGGCTATTCAACGCAATTCGCTCTCCTTAAAATAACGTATGACCTCCAAAACTCATTTGAACATCAAAACCTAACTATCCCCATCCTTCTAGACATTTCCAAAGCGTTTGACACTGTAGACCATAACATCATCTACTTACTACATTGCGTAATCTTCCTTTATCTAACAGTGCCCTATGTTGGTTCAAATCCTTTCTCTCAAATCGGTCCCAGTATGTAGTCCTACCAGGTCAACCTCCATCGAAGACCCTCCCCCTCTCCTGTGGTGTTCCTCAAGATTCCTCTCTATCACCTACTCTGTTTGCTATTTACATTAATGACCTTCCCCGCCAGATCCATCACTCCCAATACCACATCTATGCAGATGATTTCCAATTATACCTGACCTTCCCGCCTTCTGACCGATTACCAACCACAGAGAAATGCGGAGAAGACGAAGGAAATCTTAATAGGCTCCAATCACCTACTTAAAACTGTTCCTAATATTCCAACTCTATTCCTACATGATAATCCTATCAAATTTTACCCCACCGTCAAAAACCTGGGAATAACTTTTGATAAAACGCTTTCCTGGAAACACCATGTATCCAATCTCTCCCGCCGTACCTTTACCACTTTAAAACGTCTAAATTACCTCCGCCACCTATTTCCACTTGAAATAGTCACTTCTTTAATATTTCCCCACTTTAACTATTGCTCTACGGTATATGGGGATGTTTCTGTGGATCTCGAGGCGAAATTAAAACGTTTGATAAATTCCTGTGTACGATAGGGATTCCTGAGACTATACAAGCCTATACTATACAAGACCTTAAAGAGAAGATACTATTGGCGAGAAATGAGGAAGACTATATCAGAGGCTGTAGAAAGCTGCGAGGTTTGTCTACGCACGCGACAGATGTCCGCCTAAAGGAAGGTAGGAGAAGATATCTACCACAGATGTACCGCTCAAGGATTTACAAATTGACACATTTACATGGAAAGAGTTCAAATTGATTGATCTCTTCAGTAAGGCAGTCATGTCGCACCAAGTGCAGGGCAGGTCTTCGGAAGCAGTATTGGCACCTCTCCACTTATGGTTTCAGTTCTGCGGAGTTCTGGAACGCATCGGATGGGGAAAGGGAATTTGACAACACCTTGATACGAAAGAAAATGAAGGACTGGGATGTGATATGGCACCTTAATACACCAAGACTCCCCGAATGTAGAGGAAGCGTTACGATTAGTTATGTAGAGTTTTCGCCATTCGATCTCCTTTTCGGGCTTTGTGAAATTCGGTGGGATTATAAGGGCACGGCGATGAACGGTGAAGAGATACTCAACAATCATGTCACTCGAAAAAGTCCGGGGGAAAATGGAGAGGGAAAAAGCTAGGAGAGTAGCTCGGGTAGGTAGAATTTAAACCACACGGATAGGCAGGGAACTATAAAAATAGGGACTATAGTATATAGAATGTTGGGGTCAAGCAGACGTAAGGAGTTACAGCGATACGAGGGTCCATTCAGGGTGTAATTTAGGTAATTTAGGTATTCTCCGGAGTTGGGGAATATTTCTTAAATTAGTTGTTATTTGCTAGTATAACTGGTTTGAATAAGCAAATGGACTGTGTTAAAAATAAATCACAATCATGATGAACAAAATGAAATAAAACTCTACTCTTTTATAACTACAATTTGTTATACGGTTTAACCAAAAGTTGCTACACTGTGAATTAATTTGGTTAGTATTCAACTTTGATTATTGATTATATGAAATAGTGGATAGTATTTACTTGGTTGGCTGGTGAGATCTTTTTTGTAGCTTGAAGGTTAGTTCTTGTTCTGTTAAGTCATCTTATCCTGATTCCGCTCTCTGCCTGGCTGGGTTGAATTGACTAAAGGCTAATCCAGCCTACTACTTCCTATACCAACCAATATATGGCATTTTCACATTCATCTTGAGTTTTCCCAAACAATATTTTTTATTTTAATATTTATTTATTGCTATTTACAACCGTACATTATACATTTAGTAAATCTGATCTTAAGTTAAATTGGAGTGTTACAGGCGTGTAGAGAAACTACCCATTGGTAGCACTCTAAAGACAGTTTACATTAGCTGGTCTCGTGGCCATCTTCTCCCAAACACAGAGTGATGATAATTAGAGAACATACTGTTGTAACTATAGAGTGTATTAGAGAACCCAAAAAAGCGCAGGACAGCTCAGATTGAACAAGTTAATGTCCCTCCAGCCGCAACACCTGCGCAAAAGTAATCCGGAGTGTCCCCATCTAAACTTATCTGTTATATTATGTTTTCTTATGTGGCCATTTAATTTTTCTGTAATTATGGAGATGCAATGAAAATTATGTTTCATTTTCTTTAATGTATAAAGTGATGATTTTAGTTTTGTTTTGCTTTACTTTTCGGTTGTAATAGAGTTTATAAGGACTATCAATCCTTTGTTTTATTTATTATATATACTTTATTGTAAATAATTCTTCTTAATTAATAATTCTTGTTTTTGTTCTTTATATTATTGTATTGTATACTATAAGTTTACGAGGATTGTTCGTAAACTGGTCTGGGTGGGAGAATTTACAGCCTTAGTCAGCTATTATTCAGATGTCAGCTGACTGAGTAGAACTGCTGATTGAAGATATATGAGTATATATAGAGGTACCTTAACACAGTAAAAGGTATTGCACTTACTAATTAATTAATTCACTTTTTATTTCTGTTTTAGAGGGTTCGAAAAAAAAAAAAAAATGTCCGTAATATAGTTCAGTGCCAGTGCTCGTTAGTTACGGTCGCTCAGTGCTCCGATCTGGTGACGCCATTTTAACGTATTTTCTCCAGACCAAAGGGCTTTTTTTAAGTGCAAATCTATTTTTCTTGGCTCTTTTGTCCTCAGAAAAGTGTGGATTATTCGATTGGGCATCATACTTATGCTCTATATAAGTACTACTTACTATAAGTATATTATAAAAAATCTTGACATCTCCATGCCCATAGAAGATGACAGGTCCGCATTCCAGCACTTAGACCCATCGATATAAGTACGCTGAAGAAATCGAAGCCAGCCCCTCACCACCATCACCACCAGTAGACCCCGTACCAATAGAATGGCGACTTCTCATCGTTAACATGGTGGATCAAATGAATTGCATGTTGCAGTGGTTTCTGTTCCAAGATTATGCAAAACATGCAGACGTTTATGTCCGAGATGATCAAGGAAATCAGGGGGGGACAACATTTACTGTAAATTCATTCAAGGTCCTCAATTACAAATGTTGTGGTCTGTCCACAAAATTGGAAGAAGTAGAGGCGCTATTGGCACTTATTGAACCGATAGGGGCCGTACTTACTGAAACACTGTAACCGGACTTAAGGGAAGATGACCATATCTCACGGGTATAGTATAGCCACTGACGACTTTCAGGACCTACACGGTGTTGTTCTCATAGCTGTTCGCCTTGGGACCCGCTGGAAGAAGATGCTGCCGCCTCTGAACATCCAGGACGCCCGGATAAGGCATCTGACTGTCCAACTGCAGATGCACCAACCCACTTACATCACGGGAATCTACCGACGTCCTAGAGGTTCACTGCCAGAACTGCAGCAGCTCATAAACACCTGTGGGGCGAAGACAAATAACTGGCTAGTGGGAGACCTCAACGCCAGACACAGTCTATGGAATAACACCTCAGCGAACCTAGTGGGAAGACAAATAATAAAAACTGCCTTCACAGTAGTTTACTGCGCATCCATACTTACCGCCATTTTGGGACAGGCTTGCCCTCGACAATAGACATCATGTTGATCGTCATCGTCAACAATTGGAACCTGAAAAACCGCGAAAGTGGGACCGAAAGTAGAACACCACGATATGGCAAGCTCACCAAGGCAGCAACCAATAATACCTCGGCCGTTCGCCTGCATGACAGGGACCACCTCATGAGACCTGCTGAGAAAGCTGAGTCATTGACTGGGCACAATCAGCTAGGTATTAAAGGGCGGACTGGAGCTCTGCTTACGACACCACCCATGGCCCGTAAGAGCAACTATATGTTTGTTTCACACCTAAATAACTGTATCTCATCCTGAGACGTTGTCATGAAAATCGGGCCCCAGGTTATGATGTAGTACAGACAGTCCTGCTTAAACAACTACCAAGGAAGGAAATAACTCAGCTCATGAACCTGTACAATTCGTGTGTGTACAATCGACAACAGGACCATCTCTGTGCGGGTTAGAGATGAGCTTTCTCGCTCCATTCCACTGACCTGCAGAGTACCCTAAGGAGCAGTCTAATCGCCAGTGCTGTTTTCAATCTATCCATAGATGTGGTTGGTGAAAACTACAAACTAATTACAGTCGCCGCCTAAGCCGATGACATACCTCTTTGACGGTACGCAGCGCCACCTTGAGGGACTCTAGGATAGCATGCAGTGAAAGTCGTCCGAACTACATCGTGGAAGAAGAAGAAGCCCCCGGAACTACAACAGCTCCGAGATCTGCCCATAGTACCACAGGTCATTGGTCAGAGGCATGTCAATTTCTTTGACTCCAATGCATTAATTTTTGACCAATGCACTTTTTCAATCACTGGAACCAGTGCCCCCTCCAGTGCGCTGGCAGGTCCTATACAGTACCTAATGAAACCCATCAGTGACAGAGAAACGTATTTAGTTTTTAGTGTTTTTAGTTTTAAATTCCAGACAATGAAACTGGGTGCACTCCAACACCTCGCACAAATCAGAAATAAACCACTAGTACTATTCAATTGTATAAACTCAGACATTCCTTAGAATGGATCCATGCTCCAGTAAAAGGAAAAACCTTAGCCAAACATGTATGCTTAATACATATACATTGTTTTATTTTCTTCTTATTACTTTAATTTTTGTAGCCAGTGACTGTATCGTGAGAGCAGCAGTTCTGAAACTGGAGGGTCTGAAGCAAAACAACCTACCTCTAGCTACAGCCAACCCAGATCAGGCAGAGATAGGCAACTACTGGAAGTCTCTTTAGTGCAAGTTAATGTCACGACGGTAGAATGGATTAAGGTTGGTACGGCAATCGCCAAGGATCTGAGAAAGGCGGTGTCGGATCTAGACAAATTCACCGGAGAAGAATCCATTTTTTAAAAAGGAGCGATTACCTTATGGTGTGAATAGAACCGAAAATGTCGGAGAATCTACTGGACAGCGTGGACGCAAAAGCATTGAAAGCAGCGGTGGTCTGTAGAATAATAGGAAAAATTTTGAATCTAATTCAGGGAGATGAGGAACCGTCATGGAACGTTGTGAAAGAGCGACTAAATAAAGTATCTGAAGGGTTGTCCCCAGGTTGTCCCCTGAAGAGAAAATATACCAGGAAACAAATAAGCCGAGGCAGTTTAGCGGACAGTACGTTGTTATTTTGGCACGGTTCAACTGGATAATGAATAAATATAGAGAAACGTTGAATGTGGAAGAAAGCAAAATGTCAAAAAAGAAAATAAGGAATAAGATCTGACACGCTTGAACTGCTGTAAAATACTGGCTTTATTGGGTTCAGTACATCTGTTTGTATACACTCCATCAGCTGATGTTCTCAGTCAGCTGACATCGAAGTAATAGCTGACTCAGATCGTAACTCCCCCCACCAGTTTATGAACAATCCTCGTAAACTAATACTATACCATCTAATCACATAGAAAATAAAAACAATAAAAAAAAGCTATTTACAATAAAAAAAAAATTTCTATATATATTCCCGTAAAAACTCACAAGCTCTCTTAAATAAATGCTAAATACATAATTTAAACTCAAGAATAAAATTTAAAAAAAAATATTCAGTAATTGAACAAGATAGAATGAAAAAGACAATATTAATAACAATCTTAAAACTAAAAACAACAAACATAATAACTAACTAAATATCTAATCTAATCTAGTATGAGAACACTTCAGTTTTATAATGTCATTGCCGGAATTTTTAATTCTTCAATATGGACAGTTCTCCTCTTTTTGGGTTCTCCAATATTGGGACATTTTTTATTGTTACAATATTGTGTTCCCTTATAATTATCACCCTGAATGGACCCTCGTATCGATGTATCTCTTTATCCCTGTTAGAGCTAAAATTTCTATATACGATCGTCGATTTTGATTGCTCCTATCCTATCTGTGACCTTTAAATTCTCCCCTCCTCGATTTTTCCTTTTCCATTCTTCCCCGGGCCTTTTCCCATAACGTTCTTCGAGCAACATGGTTGTTGTGTATTTCTTCTCCGTTTGCTGTCGTGCTCTTATAGTCCCGCCAGTGTCCTCGAAGCTCAAAGAGGATCTCAAATGGTGAAAACCCCGTAACAGTGTGTACGGGATGATTATATGCCGCTATACCCTTAGGCATTGGTAAATCCTGTTCCAATCTCTTGTCAATCTGATATAAGCGAAAATGGTCACCCAACGTGCTATGAAGCCGCCCTATGCTTCCTGTGTTCTTGGGGTGCCCTGGTGTGTTGAGATGCCATGTTACGTCCAAGTCCTTCATTTCTGTTCGAATCGTGGCATTGTCGAATTCTCTGCCTGAATCTGATGAGATACGCTCTGGAACTACGTTGAATTGGAACCTTAATCGGAGAGCTGCCAACATTGCTTCCGACAACTTCTCTTGCACTTGGTGCGCCATTGCCGCCTTACTGAAGAGATCAATTATGGTGATCCATTTAAATCCTCTCCATGTAAAGTGTCGACCTGTAGATCGTTGAGCGGTGCATCTGTGGTAGGTGTCTCCTCTTGTCTGCGTTTTGGTGGATGTCTGTAATACTTGGTGCTTAGACAAACTTCGCAGTTTTCTACAACCTATGAGATAGTCTTCTTCATCTGCCACCAAAAGTTTCTTCTCTTTAATGCTAGTAGGGTCTCCGAGATTCCGCGGTGATTTGTTTTGTCCTGATGATATGCTACAAACACCTCTCTCTGGCGTTCGTCCTCCCGAAGGGTTTCCACCTCAGCTTGCATCGGGTGAATGTCCTGTCCATACATATGTGTTCATCACGCCATAGCCGCTTGATCTTCTCTCAAATGGTTACATTCCCAACGTACAGGTGACATTTTTTTCTAGGCTTCGAAGCATTGTTCAACGTTCAGATCTGGTCGTTCTTCACGCCTGGGTGTGACCAAATCGTCGTGATATTGCTCCTCCCATACTTGCTGCACTCAACATTGAGCAATCCAGTGGTCTTCCATACAATCTGCCGCCTCTTTCCGTTTATCGTGTCGTTCAGTTCCTCAATATCTACTCGTCTTCCTTTCTCCGAGCTCTCGTTAGACTAACATTCCTCCCTATCGTCTTCCTCCGCCACGTTCTGGAAGATGGACATCCTCTCTCGGTGTCCATTCTCGTAGAAACGGCATCACTCTTGACGGTTCCCCGTTATTTCTTCTAAGGCGTTCACATTTATGGCTCGAGATAACCAATCAGCTACCAGATTTTCTTTGCCTGGTTTAAATTTGATTTCCGTATTGTACTGTCCCAATAACTCCTTCCAACGCATAATCCTGGCCGAAGGCTCCTTCAATTTTCCCACCCATTGCAAGTATATGGTCATTGTGTACTTTAAACTTTCTCCCGAACACATAGGGCCTAAAGTGTTCAACAGTCAATACTATTCCCAAGAGCTCTCGATTCAGCGCACTGTATCTGGTCTCCTTCTCTGTCAGGCGCATACTGGCGCAACGTGTACTCACTCACATCTGTAGTGATAGGGCACCGGCTCCTGTTGCAGCTTCTCCATGCACCGCCTGATATTGTCTTCCTCCATCGGAGTGATGATCACCTTCTTGCCTTTTTTCAGAAGGCTGTTGAGTGGGACGAGGTACTCAGCCATTTCTGGCACAAACCTAAGGTAATAATTCAATGTTCCCAGCAACCTCCGAACTTCCTTCACATCCCTAGGCACTGTTATGTTGATCCTTAGAGTGCATTTTTATTTGATGATATCCAGCCTTCAAGTCTAATGTGCTTTAGTACCGTCGCTCCGCTCAGCCTATCCAAAATGTCTTCAAATCTGGGGATCGTATTCTCATCTACGGTTTTCTCGTTCAGCTTCCTGTAATCTATTACCACCCAAACTTTTCGGTTGTTTCATTAGCTGATCTTCTGAACTTCTGAAGTTATCTTTTTTATTTACTATTTGTGGAGCCTCTCCGTCTATATATATACAATCGATATGCTGATATGGACCTGTCAGCTGACAGTCCGTGACTTATAATAATAATAATAATCTTTATTTATTCTGGGATTGATCCCTTTAGAATAATTCACAGGCATGAAAATTAGGCTTTAAGCCTTAGAGTAAAATACAAAATAATCATGAGATTTATAATCATAAAATTCTTTCTTGAGACTGGCAATGTTTTACTAAATAATTCAAAACATTATCCAAATTATAGTCTCAAAACTTTTATTGTTTTTACACGTCCAACGTTTCGGCCAATTCGGCCATCTTCAGGGACAATCTGCTTAATTCACATTAAATACAGAAAATACATATACCTTGTTTGAAACTTTCAATTGTATTCTTCCTGAATTGGGTGGACATAAGATTTGAAGGTTGGAAGGAAATTAGAACTACGAATGAAGGAGGGAATAAAATTCCATAGAGAAGAGGAGCGGATGAGTCATGTTCAAAATAACTTCAAAAATTCTGACTATGAAGAGTCTGGATCCAGTGGAAAGACGAGTAGTCCAAATCATCTACAAAAGGACAGAAGACCAGTTGGAGATGTTTGAACCATGCACTCAATGAGGTGATTGTGAAACATAAAAATCAAAAAAATTTTTTTTATCAAAAAATTAGTTTACATCGGGACCTGTTCGAGCTATACTGCAGGTGTCCCGAGTGTATTTTTGGATTATGATAAATGTTATTAGTGTGGAAAAAGGGGGCTGAAAATTGTGAGAGACTTTCTGATTATGGACATGCATATATATGTTCTCTTTATTTATAAAGTGTTAACCCTGGAGGGGCAATAATGCTTAGTGAGATAATCTTCATTGTAATTTAATTATATGAGATGAATACAAAATATGAGGACTCATAGGACAAATGTATATTATGTGCTTATCTGGTTACGTCTTCGTCGCCGCGTTCACTTATCCTAGCAGCTTCCCTCGTCTAGGTGTGCGGTGGGCAAAATAGTGAAAACCATGTATCTTCGCCTGGTGTCAGAAGAGACGGTTTCTTCTCACTCAGAGGCTGGCCAGCATGTCCTGGATTCTGGCGAGAAGGTAGGGGCAGGCCAGGTCCTAGCTTGCATGGTGCTTAGTTTGGGGCGGCATTGCAGTCGCAGCGTCTTCGGGCCCTTCCGGTGTCCGCGGAAAGAGGGGGGGCATCAGAAAATGTGACCCCCGCAGTAGAGAGAATATGGGGGAGCTGGTGCACTGATTTGAGCAGCCAATCAGAAGCCAGCATTTTGATGACGTCACACATGGCGGGAGATTTGAATTCAAATATTCGGCTCGAACCACCCTTAACGTGGTCTGTCACGTGAACATTAGGCAGCCAATGGGAGGCTAGTATTTGGTCACGTGACCCCTGGCGGGAGATTTAAATTTTAATTTAGTTCGACATAACCTTAACCACTCACGTGATCATTAGGCCACGCCCTCTTTTAAGTCACGTGACTGCCACCAGGGGCTGAGTCTACCCGGCCGCCATTTTGTTTTTTATGCTGTTTGAGAGGCTTAATGGTTTTGGCAGGGGCTGAGTCTACCCGGCCGCCATTTTGTTTTTTATGCTGTTTGAAAGAGGTTTTAGTGGGAGAGATCATAGCATATTTGGGAGATGTGTGGCCAAACCTCATCTATACATCGAGTATGGAATAATGACCATGGGCCAAAGTACGAATCCCGTCGATTTGTTGTCTCTTATCGACGTGTGGCGAATGGGATGTTTTAGCCAGCTTGACGGAAAAGAGTCTATGACGTTTGGAGACTATAGAACAAAAAGTAGTGTTGAACTCTTTTCCGTTTTGGAGTGCAGAGAGTTGGTCATCAGTAGTTAACTTTTTCTCGATTGTTAAGTTTTTGATCCCTTTCGCCTTTTTCTTTTCCTCGTCGGTGTGGATTCGTAGCGAGTACATCTTCGCACGCAGACCGACAAACTCGGTGACGGGCACTCCGTTGGCTTCGTCTTTAAATTTACCCAATACCTTTTTATTATGTATTTTGTGTGCGGGGTGGTCGCGCGGGTAATCTGATGTGTCGAGTTCGTCCATAAAGTTCGTCATGTCATTATAAAAGTCCTCTGTCTGTATCAAGTACAGTAAGCTGTCAGTGTCTGTGTGGATATGTTCTGTCTGGTTCGTAGTATAATAACATTGTATTGTAGTAAAACTGGTACGTCCGGACTTCAAACAGAGCAAGGATGGCCATCCCTACATAAATAGGTTTGTTCATCTCGATCTTTTCAAAGTCCAGAGGTACGGCTGTTTAAGATTCTGTATAAATGGTTCGGTCTTTAAAGTTAGGTTTTGATAGTAGTCGATTCAGTCGTCGTTGACTTACTACTAGCTCAATCTTACGCCGTTTTCGGACAACCTCCATAAACTCTCCAAAAACGGCTTCATGAGCTTGAAGAAGTCTTTTTCAAAGTCGTTAGTTCCCTGTGGTCTATGCCTGGTGTTGAGTTCGATATAATTACGAAGCAAACGAGATTGTTGGAATCTGAGGGCTCGATGTACTTGAACTAATTTTAACCCTAAGCCCATGGCCTGCTGCAAATTGACGAAATACAAAACATATTTTTCCCTGTTGCTCAGCGATGCTAAAAGTTCAGTAAATTTTCCACCTGGTGGAATTTTATTCTCTAGCAAAAGGGGGAAATCGTGCAAATCGTGCAACCCCTCCGGATACTCAATGTCGGCTTCAATAATGTAACCGAAAGGCCCGTTTTTCGGCAAGTTGAGCCAATGTATAGTTTCCGGATTCTGAACCCATTCGAATCCTCCAGACGGAAGCGCTTTTGACCTAGCACATCTATTCAAATTGTTTGCATCTAGGTAGGCGATGTATGACGATTCCTCCTGGGGATCTCGACTTGGGTTTAGATATTTATTGCGAGCTATTCCATACCGGTGACTGCATTGGTACACGCCACCCCAGATCCCTCGCTCAATCATTAGGACTAATCAGACAAAAGATCTAATTTTACTCCCATATATTTCAGCACGGCATCCCTAGCTAGCCGGGTGCCGTGTAATACCAGGCGGGTTCCAGCGAATATGCTCCCAGGCAGACATCTCTAAAATTTTCAAAGATATCGCAAAGGAGCATAACACCTACCTTGAGGCAAAGCTCGCTTTACTCGGCTAGGTTTCTGATATTAAACGCTTCCCATACTATCTGAGCATGCTGATAGTCCTCGTCCGAGAAAATCATTTCATTTAATTGGTTATAAAATGCCTCCTTCGGGGGGAGAACCATCTCCCGAAGTTTCTGGAACGAGTCCATATAATCATATTCCTTATCTGATCACGAGGTCCAAATGATCTGCATGGAATAATTTACCTGTCTCCTTAAAATTAGGCTTAGGTAAATTCTTAGCCAACTTGTAGTGACATTATGAAAGCCATAAAACGAAAGGAGTCCACAAATCTAACGTTTACGGCACCAACAGTCATTCCGAAGAAAATGCATTTCTCTTCGGAGTTGGGGATGACATCAATACGAGTTTTCCGCTTTTCTCCTTCACACAAGTCACGCCCCAACTCCCGGACAATGAAGTGAGCGTCGTAACCGCTGAGGTTGTGAAAGAGGACAGGAAGGAAATGAGGTGTGCGGTACAAAATATTGCAATTGAAATGTGCTGGACCACGATAAATCCAAGTGATGTGATCGTGATCCATTACTTTGAGTATACGGATGGGAGCAGAGGTAACAGGTTTGGGAAAGGTGGTGGGCTTCCATCAGCGATGGCGTCAGGGGTAGCATGTGCCGCTTCATGGAGTACACCTTCCGCGCCACGGCCTTGATATATTTCCTAAATTTTGACGCTGCATCCTCACCTGTGTGGATATAGAGTTCAATTGGAAAACCTGTGGCCAGGACGTGACTGGGAATATCTCCTGAAACTTTGACATAAACGCAAAAACTCATCGGAAGATGCCTCTGGTAGGGAGTAGTTTTTAAGGATCTCGATTCTCCTGGCTGAATCTTTTCTAATATAGATTCAAAATCTGCATAGACGACAAAGGGAATCCTTACTTGCCGTTGAATGTTACAATGTTACAACGATGTTACAATGTTTACTTTAAAATTATTTTCGTTATTGTGGCATGCTAACTGCCATCCCCACTCCTCCCAATACAAATTAATTCTGTCTCATAATTTGATTTTATTCTTTTCTTCTTTCATCTCTTAATTTGTACTTTCTTTAATATTTCTTCTGTTATTTTATCTCTTATCTGTCTGTTCCTATTACCCTTTTCATTTACTATTTACAACCTTTAATTTTTCTTATTATATTTTACTTTTCATTGTATACCCCTGTTATTTTCCACTTATGTTTTTTTCTTTTTTGTAACTATGTCAAGTGTTTGTATCTTTTTTAGCCCTGACGAAGCCCTGCAACGTGGGGCGAAACGTTGGCTCAATTAAAATAGTATAATTATTTACTATATGCGTGTTTTTGACCGCACCCGGACCATTTTCCATTCATCTATTCACACGGTCAATCAATAATCTTCCATAATCTACTATTGGTTTCTATGGAGTAAATAGTAGATATAACATAATAGAGGGGGAGAAGAGAAATTTACGAAATTATAAAAAAAAACACTACGAGATAGAAAAACAAAGGAAAAATAATGGGATACAATATGTGTAAATGATTAAGAAAGACAATATACCAAATGAGTGGGGATATAGAGAAGTGTAAATTTTTTTTCCTACGCCTCAGTTCAGTGGGCTATTACGCAATTTTCCCTCTCGCAGCCCAATAGAATTTTACTCTTCCTCTTAGTTGGTCCGCTTCCCGCTCAACATTCTCCAGCCCAACACAGGCCAAAAGATGGTCCTCATCCATGTTGCATAGAGGACATTTCGGGGAATCTACGATGCCAATTCGATGGAGGTGTTTTTGGAGCAAATCATGTCCTGTTATTAGCCGAAAACAGGCCACTCTCTCAGCTCTGCTAAGATTCCCATGGATTCGTTTATCCTTATCCAGTAGGCTCTCCCACTTCTTTCCTTCCGCTTGAACTTTGTGTCTAGAACTTGTTCTGTCCTTAAAATAAGAGCTTATAACTGATTTCACTGTTCTGTAGGAAAGTGGTAGAACAGGCTGGTTCTCTGCACAACCAAGTTTAGCCAACTTGTCAGCTTCCTCATTTCAGTCTTTCTTATAATTGTCTTAACTTTTAATCCTTTATTAATCGAATTTGAACTTTAATGTTCTATGATCCCTTATGTGTTGGTTAATATTAATTGTAAACAATGTAAGTACTTTGAACTGATCGGATCTAAAACATAAACATTGATATTTAAAGCTTTATCTTCTAGTCCCTCCGACGAATGTTACAAGGGACTTTGAACTTGTATAATCCCTAAAACATAAACAAACTGAGAGATAAATAGATCCTTAGTGTAAACAATGTAAATAATTTCAACTGGTTAAACCTAAAAAATAAAAACTGATATGTAGACCTTTATCTTCTATTCGCTTCGATGAATGTAAACAGAGGACTTTCCCTAAGCATAAATCCCTAAAGCATAAACAAACTGTGAGGTAAATAGATCCATTACTAAGTATGATTTTTTAACCTCCCTTACCTTTTAACACTTTGGACTTCGAACTATAATATTTTTTATTTTAGTTTCCTCCAAAGCAACATATAATTTTAGGGATTATACAAGTTCAAAGTCCCTTTTTTTCCTTTCATCAAATGGATTAAAAATATAACTCTGTAAATCATCGTATACGTTATAGGATTTACCAGTTCAATGTACATTGTTTATACAATTATACGAAGAATATGATGGCCTGGCACAACTAAGTCACGTGACTTAAAAGGGGGTGTGGTAACGAATCACGTGAGTGGTTAAGGTTATGTCGAGCTAAATTTAAATTTAAACACCCCGCCATGGGTCACGCCACCAAATACTAGTCTACGATTGCTGTCTTATGATCACAAGACTGCAAGTGTGCCCGCACCGCCAATTTGATTTTATGCTGTTTTAGAGATGACGTGTGATGATGAAGAGACGTGTTTGGCAGAGGATGAGTGTACCCGGGCACCATTTTGTTTTTTAAAGACACCACTGTATTATGAGGGTCTCGCGTTATCCCCTACCACTCATTGACGGATCAGGTGTCCACTTTTATACTGGAACCAGGGCCAGAGTGTGCCCGGCCGCCATTTTTTACCCTGTTTGAGAGACTTACAGATTTGGCAGAGGCTGAGTATTACCGACCGCCATTTTGTTTTTGATCGCCACTATTGTATTATGAGGGTCTCGCATCATCCCCACCACCCATTGGTAGATCAGGTACCCACTTTTATACTAAAACCAGGGGCCGACCGCCTTTTTTTTCCTGTTTGAGAGACTTACGGCTTTGGCAGAAGCTGAGTGTACCCGGCCACCATTTTATTTACGACGGCCTCGCGATCCTCTTCTTTTAGATGGCCGCCATTTTATTTATGAGGCTCTCGCGATCCTCTTCTTTTAGATGGCCGCCAATTTATTTATGAGGGTCTCGCGATCCTCTTCTATTAGTTGGCCACCATTTTATTTATGAGGCTCTCGCGATCCTCTTCTTTTCCTTCACTGCTATTTTGGTCACGTGACTTACGAGTTTGGTAGAGGCTGAGTGTACCCGGACGCCATTTCATTATCATTATATGGGCGATTTAAATTCAAATTTAGATTGACATAACCTTAACCCCTCATAACCTCAGGTACCCACTTTTATACTAAAACCAGGAGCTGAGTGTGCCCGACCACCATTTTGTTTTTTATGTTGTTTGAGAGGCTTACGGCCTTGGGAGAGGCTGAGTGTGCCGGACCGTAATTATGTTTTGTTCGTAATATTGTTTACCACTACCACTTATCAAAGGACCTGGTAACCACTTTTTATACAATGACCTACCTTCGCCATTTTGTTTTTACTGCTACTTAGGAAACCTGAGATTTGGACAGGGGCTGAGTGTGTCCGGCCGCCATTTTATTTTTCTGATGTTCCAAATATTTATGTATTTTCATAGGGGCTAAGTGTGCCTGGACGCCATTTTATTTTTATGTTGTTCACTTCACCACCCATCAAAGGGCAAGGTAACCACTTTATAAATAATAACTTCCCTTCCCCATTTTGTTTTTCTCCTGTTTGTGAGGCTTACGGGTTTGGCAGAGGCTGAGTGTGCCCGACCCCCATTTTGAATTTTTTTTCGCCACCATTTTATTACGAGGGTCTTGCTATCGTCTTTTTCTCGTTCATCGCCGTTTAGTTAGTTAGAGGCTGAGTGTACCCGACCGTCATTTTGAATTTTTTTCGCTTCTGTTTTATTACGAGGGTCTAGCGATTTTATTCCTTTTGATTACCGGCATCTTTTTGTTTACGTTTTAGGAATTATACCGCTGTTTTCTGATATTGTTGACACATTGAATACTATGACCATACTCCAACAAAGTGCCGTGACAGGCCTGATAAACAAAAATGGAGATCGTGTATACTGAGCCCACGAATGTGTGCAGATTATGTAAATATCACGAAGTTTAAGGAAATAGTAAACATTTAGAAGGTTAAAAAAATTTTAAAACGAAGAAGTAGTGATATAACTTATGAGTAAAAATAACGCTTTGAAAAAAGGTAAACGAATTGATAGGTAAAGGAAAACATTAAGAAGAGAACAGAAACTCTAAATATTCTTTATGTATGTACGTAAACATTATAAAGATTATAAAAATAAAATTAAGTTTAAAAAAATATAAATTATTAGGAAATTAGAGGAAAATGTATAAATTGAGAAGATAATGTAGTATTAATAGTTCAAAGTTTACTTTCATTGAAAGAATTAAAAGATAGAGAGGATTAACAAATTCTACTCCATTGTTTATTTCTTAAAGATTATTAGATCAAACTAAATATTAGAGAAATAAAATGTTGGCTTGAAAATAGAAAAAAAGAAATAAAATATACATGGGTGGCATAAGAAACACAAAATGGCGGTATGGTACACTTAACTCCTACAAAGCCTTAAGTTTCTAATGTTGCTGGGTGAAAAGGAAGCTGTAAGGTTTTATGCGATTAATTAGTTAACTTACCCTTCAAAAAGATTGGTGTCTACAAAGCTTACAGATATGTTAACATTGAGAAGGTTATTGAAAACGTAAAAAAACATAATAATAAAGGACGTGTAAGTGTTGAAATAGAAGCTTCCTAAATATTATTTAAATTTAAATTCAAAATTAGCGCTATGGATCATGTGACCAGTGACGTAAGTTCTGCTCTCTAACGAATAATACTCGTACATACATGCTAAAATGAGAAAAATACATACATAAATTTAATGATGAAAGGAATAAGGTAACGGAAATAAATAAAAATTAGAGTTCTTAACATTAGAGTTAAACTTCGCGATATTTACATAATCTGACACATTCGTGGGCTCAGTATACCATTTTTTTTTTTTATCAGACCTGTCACGGCACTTTGTTGGAGTATGGTCATAGTATTCAATGCGTCAACAATATCAGAAAACAGCGGTAGTAACACTAGTAACACTGACAAACTCAGGCCATATTAAAACCTCAGGGCTCCTAAGTTGTAGTAAAAACAAAATGGCTCATTCACTTCCAAAAGCCTAAGTATCTTAAGTCGCAGGGAAAACGAAATGACAGCCGGGTATACTCAGCCTCTGCAAAAGCCGTAAGCCTCTCAAACAACATAAAAAACAAAATGGTGGTCGGGCACACTCAGCTCCTTGTTTTAGTATAAAAGTGGGTACTTGTGGTTACACTCAACTTTTGATAAGTGGTGGGGGGTAAATACTCAAATTGCGAGAAAATAATGACGGAGAAAGTTTATAGTATAAAAAGTGGTTATCTTGCCCTTTGATGGGTGGTGTGGTGAACAAAATAAAAATAAAATGGCGTCCAGGCACACTTAGGCCCTATGAAAATCCACAAATATTTGAAACGTCGAATTAAAAAATAAAATGGCGACCGGGCACACTCCTCAAATCAAAACCTCAGGGCTCCTAAGTTGTAGTAAAAACAAAATGGCGATCGGGCACACTCATTCACTTCCAAAAGCCTAAGAATCTTAAGTCCAAGGGAAAACGAAATGACGGCCGGGTATACTCAGCCTCTCCCAAAGCCGTAAGCCTCTCAAACAACATAAAAAACAAAATGGTGGTTGGGCACACTCAGCTCCTGGTTTTATTATAAAAGTGGGTACCTGAGGTTATGAGGGGTTAAGGTTATGTCAATCTAAATTTGAATTTAAATCCCCCATATAATGATAATGAAATGGCGGCCGGGTACACTCAGCCTCTACCAAACTCGTAAGTCACGTGACCAAAATAGCGGTGAAGGAAAAGAAGAGGATCGCGAGAGCCTCATAAATAAAATGGTGGCCATCTAAAAGAAGAGGATCGCGAGACCCTCATAAATAAAATGGCGGCCATCTAAAAGAAGAGGATCGCGAGAGCCTCATAAATAAAACGGCGGCCATCTAAAAGAAGAGGATCGCGAGGCCTTCGTAAATAAAATGGTGGCTGGGTACACACAGCTTCTGCCAAAGCCGTAAGTCTCTCAAATAGGAAAAAAAAAGGCGGTCGGGCACACCCAGCCCCTGATTTTAGTATAAAAGTGGGTACCTGATCTACCAATTGGTGGTGGGGATAACGCGAGACCCTCATAATACAATGGTGTCTTTCAAAAACAAAATGGCGGCCGGGTACACTCAGCCTCTGGCAAACACATAGGTCTCTAAAACAGCATAAAATCAAAATGCCGGTGCGGGCACACTTGCAGTCTTGTGATCATAAGACAGCAATCGTAGACTAGTATTTGGTCGCGTGACCCATGGCGGGGGGTTTAAATTCAAATTTAGCTCGATATAACCTTAACCACTCACGTGATTCGTTACATTCGTTACCACACCCTCTTTTAAGTCACGTGACTTAGTTGTGCCAGGCCACCATATTCTTCGTATAATCGTGTAAACAATGTACATTGAACTGGTAAATCCTATAACGTATACAATGATACACAGAGTTATATTTTTAATCCATTTGATGATAGAAAACAAGGGACTTTGAACTTGTATAATCCCTAAAAAGTAAATAAATCGGGTGGTAAATAGGCTTGTACATTTGAATTCTTTCTCATTCTTCGTTATTTTCATAAAGCACGCTGTAACGTGTAAGTCCACCACCTCCGGAAACGTGTAAGTCGATTTATTTAAATTTCTTGAAGTGATTTCCTTTCTATTTTCTTTGATGATGATATTAATTTTTTTTCATAGTTTAATATCATAAAAGATTTTTTATTATCGATTTATTATATTTTTCCCTTATTTGATATTTTTAAGAGTTAGAATCAACAGTTTTTATATTCTTTTAAAAATAATTTTATGCTTGAATCTTTCTTTCTTTTTCTTTTTTTAGTGGTTAAAATATATTGTTTACACTCAAACTAATCATTAAAATAAAGAGGATTACAGTTCAAAATCGAAAGAATTTAAAGATAGGTGAGATTGCAATGTCCTTCATCTCATTTATAGATTAAAGTTCGAAGTACATTGTTTACACGATTATGCAAACAAAAAGTTGGCCTGGCACACTCCGCATCTATAACGTAAGTAATTCATTGGATTTATGAAGGTTACGTAACAGCTGGGAAGGTGGCAGTGAATAAACCAGGTAAAAGAAATTTTAAATAATAACACCACTATTTGTACATTTTTAACCTATGGCAATGCTATTAGCTGATAATAACGACGTAACATATCCTACTCCTATATATAATTTATTAGTGGTTCAAAGTTTCTTCACTTCGACCGAAAGAATTAACTGATAAAGATAATAACCGAGTCCAATATCTGTGTTTATGTTTCAGGTATTACCTGTTCAAAATTCAATCCTTAGGAAATTAAATGATGCTTTGGAGGAAACTAAAATAAAAAATATTATAGTTCGAAGTCCAAAGTGTTAAAAGATAAGGGAAGTTAAAAATCCTACTTAGTAATGGATCTATTTAACTCACAGTTTGTTTATGCTTTAGGGATTTATGCTTAGGGAAAGTCCTCTGTTTACATTCATCGAAGCGATTGGAAGATAAAGGTCTACATATCAGTTTTTATTTTTTAGGTTTCACATATCAAGTCTACATACCAGTTTTTATTTTTTACCAGTTCAAATTATTTATATTGTTTACACTAAGGATCTATTTATCTCTCAGTTTGTTTATGCTTTAGGGATTATACAAGTTCAAAGTCCTTTGTAACATTCGTTGGAGTCTAGTCCCTCCAAAGTTTTAAGATAAAGCTTTAAATATCAATGTTTATGTTTTAGATCCGATCAGTTCAAAGTATTTACAATTAATATTAACCAACATATAAAGGATTATAGAACATTAAAGTTCAAATTCGAAAGGATTAAAAGGTAAGACAATTATAAAGACTTGTTAATCGTCTTTCTTAAAATTGTGTATGTTTAAGGGCTCAGCTATTCAAATTCCGATCTCGTTTTTCTTTGCGAGTTTTATTCTACGAAATGGCGGCGAATGCAAATAAGAGGATCCTGAGACCCTCGTAATAAAATGGCGTCGAACGAAAAGAAGAGCATCGCGAAACCCTCATAATAAAATGGGCGCGAGTAAAATACAAAATGGCGGTCGGGGGGGGGGGCACACACCGAGGCTCCATAAAACCCGTACGTCTCTCAAACAGTATAAAAGCAAAATGGCTGCCGGGCACACTATGGCACTTCTAAAACCCTCAATCCCTCAAGTTGCAAGAAAAACCAAAATGGCGGAAGGCGGTTATAATATAAGAAGTGATTATCTATCCCTTCGATGGATGGTGGGGGTAAACAAAATAAAAATAAAATGATGCTCGGGCACACTCAGCTCCTATGAAAACCGAAAAAGTGGTTACGATTTTGTCGAGCTAAACGTGAATTTAAACCCCCTCCCCTCCCCATAGGTCATGTGATCAAATTCTGGCTTCTGATGGGCTGCCTAATGACCACGTGACTGATCACGTGACCAGTGGTTAAGGTAGGGTCGAGGCTGAGGTCCAAAGTCCAAAAACGGAGGATCTAAAGTCCAAAAACGGAGGATCTACTGCGCCAGAACCGGCCTTTTATCCCTACTAGTTCCGTAGGTGGCATGCCAGAAATTATAAAAGTAGATTATGTAATTAGATATAATTTGAAGGCTTAATTCTATAGAATTAGATAAATTTAATTTAGAATATTAAAATTTATATGATTTTATATAATGCTTAGGCTTCATTCATTCGTATTTCGCTTAACGTGTGCCCATAATGATTAGTATCGGGTATGATTGTGACTCATCATTCTCTGTTTGGAATTGGAAATTATAATTTTATTTAATATAAATTTTTGATATGATGCTTAGGCTCACTCCATTGTGTCGTATTTCACGTTATGTTTACTCATTATGATAGTGGTCTGGTCTAGTTATTAGTCATCACTCTCTATTTTAGAATTGGAATATAAAATGGCTTGTTTTTCAGTGGGATATATTTTAGATAATTATTAATAGTTTTTTGAGAAT
This sequence comes from Halyomorpha halys, assembly GCF_000696795.3. Lineage (NCBI taxonomy): Eukaryota > Metazoa > Arthropoda > Insecta > Hemiptera > Pentatomidae > Halyomorpha > Halyomorpha halys. The sequence continues at coordinate 38,680 of NW_027106105.1, read as the reverse complement.
TTAAAAGCATACGGGGGAGGACGCTGGACGCTTGAAGAGGAAGTTTACCGTCTCTTAACGGAAACGAGAAGGTCCGGATAATCAAATTACAGTTTCACTGAATCAATATACAGCCATCTCCGAAAAACTGATGGAGACTGTAAAACAAGCCGAAGTATCACAACAGCTAGCAATTTTGGACAACATTTCGAAGGTACAACAAGACGGTTGAAGAAAGAACAAACTTGATTGTATGGAAAAAACCGAATTGTTTAACAGAAAGGAAAATTGTTTGAGTGTGGATAATTGTAAATTAAATGTTGGTAAACTATATAATATTCTCAAAAGCAAGCATTTTTGTCTTTATGGGGAGAAGAAGGTTGGGGTGCGGTCAGTGAAGGATATAAATAAGTAAAAACGTTTTTTTAGTGCAAATGTTTCATCCACAATTTCTAGTTTTCATCTGGGCTAAGAGCAAAAACAAGATGACAACCAATCCAATTATCAATTATAAAATTACATTGTTTTTTGTTCATTGCCCTGATTAAGGCTAGAAATTCTGGCCGAAACGTTAGCACTAATAAACAATTTTTTAATTATTTGTGTCTTATAACGACAATCTGCTTGCATTATTTGGGAACATTGATAACCGTAATAAAGTTGTTGTCCCTTGTGCAAAAAATGAACATCTAATGAATTATTATATATACCTAACATACTATGTTTCAATGGGTGGAAAAAGTAGTAACAATATAAAATGGGTTCAATAATGAAGGTTTTGAGACTTTGCAAATTTTGAATTTTTTTTTCTTTGAGTTCAGGTCGATTGTGAAAACATAAAAAAAATATTTCTCTTGAACGAAGAATCTGTTTCTCTAGTTTTAATCGATTCTTAAGAATTGGGGGAATCATTTACAATAGAGGCCTACCACTAATTGGACAATTACCATTCATTCCATCTTTTGTTTTTGTTTTTTATTACCATTAAAAAAAAAAACATAATTGCGATTTACCATTTGCGGACAATAATCTATTCAATGATTGATGAATGTTCAATTACGTGAATTATCGTTATTATAATTAGCTAATGGTTAGGAAGGCTTGAATAGATATAACTGTTCCATAAATCCAGGTGGGGGTGTTTATAAAGGAACTAGTCAAAGCTTTCAGTCTCTTATAGCATTTATTAGGTTTCATTGCAGATTTTTTCCTTAGCTTGGGTTGTGTAGTGTTGAAGTGGTTACTACTCTTAAAATATTAAGTAATATAGAGTGTTCCTATCTACTATCGTCTGGGATCAATCAATTTGCCATGGATGAATTTTTCGAGGTAAGAAATTCATAATAATAAATAAACATTTTTCTTAATTATATTCAAATATAATAAAAGCCTAGCAATAAGCGGTTTGGATATTAAATATTCAATGCTGCTTTATACTTCTTACTTAAATTTTACAATATCTTTGCATTTAAAATCATTCTTTTTATGAATTGAGCTATATATATTTTGCTGCGTTATATGTGACTTATATTATTATTTTAGGATCAAATTTAATCAATACATCACACTGACAGGATAGATTTGGATTAGATTCCATTGTTTGTGATTAACACTTAACAGCTAGATATCTCTACTTCAGGTCTTTATTTTTTTTTTTAACGTTTCCCTTTTTTGTTTATTATATTTTATTAAAAATATTAAATTTCATTATTAATTTTCAATTAAATTATTTTTCCTAAATTCCCGATGGTATCAATGTGTATTGTTTGAAGTTTTCATTCCATTCCAACATTGTGGAAATATCTTTCACGTAGCTGGCAGTAAGAAAAATTAAATCTATAGATAAATAACAATACCGTAAACAAATAATAATAAATAATGGATAGATTGTAGGAAAGGAAACATTTCAAGTGCTATAAATTTCGGGTGTAATGCTATATACGTACTCTAAAACCACCATATTGAGTTTGAATTTGATTGAAATATATAATTAGTTTAATATATAAGACAGAGAAAGCATAAATTAGGGAGATGTTTATTTTATTAAACATTACTCAGTTGACGTCTACTTTCCCTAAATTAAGAAGTATCACTCTTAAAAAGTATTATAGGCATAGGCTCTTACGTTCAGGGAAAGTACGTTGACGCACGGTGGGGCAAGAAAATGTGCTTCAAGAAACTTTTTTAGTCAATTCCAGTCCTTCCATCTCCCTATTCATATGGCGAAATCTGGGAATGACAAAATGAACTCAGCGGTAATCCTGAGATCCTCCAGGTCGTCGCACAGCTTGATCACCAAGTGAGTAGGTTGAAGGCGTCTCTGCTTCCGTTTTTCCTCCATTAAGACACATGTTTGGAGAATGTGCTCGGTCGTATGTTCTCACCTTACACATTCACACAGAGAGCTAGGACCTATTTTGAATTTTTTATGGAAGTGAGCGTTGAGCCAGTTATGTTCAGTTCTTAAGCGAAATATCAACACTTGCTCTTTTCCGGGAAGAGAGCAAGTTTCTGCTACTTAAACAGTTAACATAATGTTTCGAAAATGTGCTGTCGTAGTCACGTTTATCTTATTTTCAATGATAACAAATTGAAATTTTTTGGATAATAATTTGAGATGAAATTACAGTTTATTATTGGACATCTAGTACCATGCAGTAACTTGATTTATATGACTGACCCAAGAGAATACTGGGTTAAATTATTTGCGTTATTATGAATGTTTGAGTTAAAAAATATTCATATTCTGAAGTTGTGAGAAAAAAATATTTTCCAATTTTCAAAAAGAGCTCCATCGACCTCTTTCAACAGGTTAGTTATTTTTAGCTTTGAGAAACTCTTCAAGTGCAATATAGTGCGATTGTGGCTGGAGTGCTATTTATATTTCCTTTCTCTTTTTTTTTTTTACTCATCAATAAAGATGAATTCTATTTTTCTCCCGAAATGTTCACACAGGTTAAATTCTACCACCACATTTTCTTTTCATGGTTTGAGAGAAATATCCATATTATACTGGACCAAAAAGCTCATTCTAGCGAGTGATCTGTGCCGATGATTCTTTCAGTTTCCCGACACACTGAAGAGGTCTGTGGTGGACATGAAATCTTCTTCCGAAAAGGTAGGATCCAAAGTGTTCTTAGTTTTATTTGGCTCATTCTTCTCTCCGGGATTCTTATCCTCTCTTACGCGCTTTCCTGGTACTCTCTTCTTCTTCAAAGAACTGAGTTATTCTTCGAGCGTTTCTTACTAACTTTCGTCTAGCCGATTTTTTCTATGTCTATTCTTGATTCATGTTCCCGGGCGCTTATGTCTATTAGTTCCTTAACACACTCTACGAAGGAGCGTTTTCTCGGCATTCCGTCCTTCTTCCCCAGCTCTTTTGCCAGCTGAATCTTTAGTACATTGGATAGACATTGCATTCAACCCTGTACCTGAATTGTCTCCATCATTTGGCTGAGATTATCGGCGATTCTGATTTAGCGTGCCAGGAGTTGCCGCAGCATATTTGCCGCAGCATACTGCCCTTAAGACTTTCTTCTTCTCCCTAATCATCATAAATATGTCCTCTTCTGGGTCCCACCGTCCCCCTTCAAATGCTTTCTTCAATCTTGCCTTGATCACGATCCAGGGTCTTCTTATACCATTGAATTTGATTGAGGATACTTCATTTCACCCTGAAGACGACTTCTGCATCCTCACTGTCGAGCAGGTTTTCGGCTGTCTTCGCTTCTATTCGGCCCATCAGTCGATATCCCCTTTTAGGAAATGAATTAGTTCCCCGTCTCCCCGGTAAAACTTTCATGGTCGGAAACCGCTTTTTTTAAGTCCTGGGCGGTTTCCGTGCGGCATCAACAATCCATTCTAGCGTCGTGGCATCAGCTTGCTCTATAGATACTTCCGGTGTTGGCTAAAGCTCTGCCGGAGGTGGGTTATCTGTAACTACAGGTTGATTGTCTGCTGCTAGGGGTTGGGTGGCTGCAAGTGGGTTCGTGAAGTTCTGACCCTTGATGTTTAGAACCACCGCTCTCACTATTCCGTTACCTGCTATAATTCAGAGTGAAGAAATTTTTATTTTTAGACTAATATTTGTTTTGATTTCCAAAGGACCGGGGTTTCGGCACCAATTACGAGCTGGCGATGAAGAACTAATAAAAAGGGAAAAGGTTTTCGGAAGCTGATCACCTCAGTTAGCTGACATCGAAATAACA
>NW_027106105.1:6234-28976 GCF_000696795.3 Halyomorpha halys | reverse complement strand
AATAGATCCTCCGACATATTCGCTTCTATTCCCCCCATCAGGCGATCGCCCCCTTTTAAAAAATGATTTCATTCTCCGGTCTTTCCGGTGAATTTTTCTAGGTCAGATACCGCCTTTCTCAGGTCCTGGGCAGTTGCCGTGCGGACCTTTATCCATTCTAGCGTCGTGGCATGAAATTGCACTAAAGAGACTTCTGGTAATGGTTGCATCACCTGCGGAGGTGGGTAGGCTGCTGCTAAAGCTTGGTTGACTGCAGGTTAAGGTTGGTTGTTTTGGTTCATATTATCTAAGTTCAAAACTGATTTTCTCACTAATCCGTTACTGGTCATAATTCAAAGAGAACAATGAATAAAAAAAATTTTCTTTTAGACTGGAAATTAATCCGGTATCTAAAGCTCCCAGGTTTCGGCACCAGTTATGTATCAGCGAAAGCACAATGTCAAAAAAGAGAAGAAGGAATAAGATGTAAGACGTGTGAACTAACATACTGGCTTTATTGTATTCGGTACATCTCTTATATACGTTCGATCAGCTGATCCCCTCTGTCAGCTGACATCGAAATAACAGCTGACTCATACCGTAACTTCCTGCAGGTTTTCATAGGTGAATTCAAATAAAGGAAACTATTTGTATTAACCATCCCTAATTCTGTTTGAGAAAATAAAATAAATAAATTAAAAGAAGTATTTTATGTTGTTTAATTATTATTACTCATTTATACTAATTAATATTACTTCTTGAATGAAAATTCGAGAACTGTGTTTGTTGATAAAATTTAAGAAAGGAGAACGTTCTTTTGTTCATCAAGATTGTACCAAAGGACAAATTTTTCTATTTTCGAATAAAAAAGTTGAGATTTTGGGCTAGTAGAGTTTATTTTTACAAAAATATTTCATTTTAAACCGATTCATGCGCAAAACGTCTACAAAAATTATTCTCTTGTACAACATTCTCCGCTTCTATTTTGAATAAATAATTCATTTCTAGAGTATTCCGTTTTTATAAACTATGTCAGAGGAATATTAGAGAATCATTCACTACAAGTGCTACATTTTATTTCTCACCTTGATCTGTTTTTATAAAAATTACGTCATAGAAATTACTAGTTTATACGCTACATAAATAAAAAAAAAATGTGATTCCAGAGAAGCGAGGTCAAGTCCAGGGTTGTTAGTAAATAAAGGAAAATCCATAACATCTTAATATTACTTACTGTCTTAATATCGTAAAAATCACCAAACTGTATGATAAAAACTCACGACTTTTTAAAAAGTCAACTAACTTAATAACTAGGACAGTAATTTTTTCAGTAAAACTAAAATTTATTTATTAGTTACTTATCTAATTAGATGACTAATTAATAATAACTGAATTTAGAGTGTATATCGTCGGCCTGTCGCCTTAGCAACGGTTTTCCTACTTAATTCTTATAATACAAACATAAAATACATGTATTTCTTTTCAAATGAACAAAAAGTTTAAATTAAATAATACAAATAAAAATAAATGTAATTTAATTAAATACTAGATACCACTTAATTATTAAACATAGCGTTAATAATAAATTTATTTACAAGACATTTAGGTATTGTACTCAAGTTGATTAGAATGGCCAGGGTTTTTTTTTGTTTCTGTGCATAGCTCAAACTACTTATTTTATTCCAATAAAACATCTTAATTATAATAATGAAGAAAAAGAACAAAATTATTTCTCAAAAGTTTCTAGACTAAATTGAGATGATTAAATGTGTTTTTGATAGTTACATTCGTAATAAGAGTTTTATTTATATTTTACTTTCCTGCAGAATATAGAGCAATAGAAAAACTACTTACCTACATATGAGCGTAAGTTTTAGTCTGCATAAGAACAAACGTAGAGTTAGCTTTCCTCACAACCCTGCTGTATGCCTTATAATCTGGTCATGGTAAACCAGGGTTGTGATGTGCAGCCTTGAGAGGATTTTCAACTAAACGGCTCATGTTGACTTAGTGAGTTTTGGCTTTGAAATAATGATTATAACTCCTTATCACGCCTAAGTTAATTGAGTAATTAGATTTTAAAATCTAGGGATTTAAGATCTTAAAGGGTTAAAACTTAAAGGCGAAAACAAATGAGCTAACAAAATCTAGGTTACATGCGGATATGTTTAAGAATATCCCAGTGTTTTTAACCTAACTAATTTTTCTATCATGCATGTTCTACAGAATTGGTGGAGTTTTCAAACGTTGCTCGATTGTTAGGTTGAAAATATTAGACATACATGTATTATGATGCAAAATCAGAACGGTGAAGATTAATTAATTTTCTTAGTATTAAAGTACTTAGTATTAGTGAGTATTGTTGCCAGAAATTCCGCCCCAATTTTATCTGTTTCTCTTTTCATATCGCTGGTAGGATCATATGATAAGATGTAATAATAGGATAATATGTAAAAGTTAACCCTCAGACACTCCATGATTGTGAGAAATCTAACTTTGAAAGTTTTTATAAATTGTTACTGGAATAAAAGGACTATCCCTTTTGCCCTAAATAAAGACTTATTTGATATGGATATATTAATAGGAAAGAGCTGCAATGAACTAAGGACACAAATGCTACATTGTAGAGAGAATGAGCCTCCAACTCACTTAGCTTAGATAGCAGCTTACTCAATGTACTCTTTAATCACAAAACCGAGCTAATTTACTTTTTCCACTACAAAATATTCTAATTAATTTCATCTATAAAAATCAATTAATATTTTTTTAAACTTTTATAAACCTTTCAAAATATAAATACCATAAAATAGTACAACTTTGTACCATTTTACAATACATTTCATTTTTGATATCGATATTATTTTGTATTTTTTTTTTGTTATTTCCATTATTCATTTATCTCTCAGGTTTTTTTTAATAATATATAAACATATTGATTCAATGCTGATTAAAATTTATTAGTTAAAATTGTTCACAAAACAAATTTCAGGTTTATATTGCAATCATAAAAAATTATTTCATCAATATTAAATAGAAAGTAGATAAAAAAGTCATTAACAAGTCATAATAATTCTAAAATTTTTAAATGCCTTTTCTTCAAAAATTTACACCATACCTTTATAAAATAGAAAACAGTTAAAATGTTATTAACGTGATTTGATACATTTAAAATGGATTTGTTCAAAAATTCATTCCTTATCAATATAAAACAGAATGCAAAGAGCTAAAAAGTTATTACCATGGACTGATAACAAAATTAAATTAATAAAAAAAAATTTACGAATTAAATTTAAATATTCAAAATGCCTTACCTCGAAAATTAGCTGTAGTATCTGAAATTGTGATAATGAACATAGACTCAGGCTTCAAAGACATCATCATGTTTAAAATAAAAAGTAGATGAATATGTTACAAAAATATTCTATACCAAAATATATTAATAAAAATATAACCAGACGAATTTTTAATTCACGAATTCAATTAATACATAATTTATACTAATACGCCACATACTTATATACTTTTTATTTTATATACTTCAAGTAATTTCGTATACTGGATCTAATATAATCGTATACAGTTCCTAAGGCATTTGAATGTACATAAGCTCTATTGATTAAATTGTCTTGGGAGATAAATTTCCCAATGAATATACTACAACTATAAGTTTAAAACATTGTTTGAGGGTTAGTAACTCATTATTATAGATGTTAATGCTTAGAAGCTTTATGTCCTTAAACTTTACTCATTCACTGTTTAAATTTTAAATTCATAAATGCAGTTAATCCACAATTAATATTAATATGGCACATACTTATGATATGTTACTTTAGCTAATTTCGTATACAGTTTCTAAAAACTTATTTGAATGTACATACACTTTATCAATTAAATACTATTGTCTTTTAACAGAGGTGCATTTTCCAATGAATATTCTACGAATAGAATATAAAAAAAAATGTCTCTAACAAATAAAAGAGTGATTTTATTCAAGATACAAATAGATTTTGATACTTTGTCGTTTTATGTACTTGAATTTTACCAAATCAATGCTTAAATTTCGAATTCACAAATTCATTTAATCTATAATTAATATTAACATGGCACATAGTTATCATTTCGTATACAGGTTCTAAAACGGCATTTGAATATACATGCACTACATTAACTAAAAACTATTGTCTCAAAAGAGAGATTTTTCTAATTAAAACAAGTATATTCTACTACTAGAATGGTAAAATAAATGTTGCTAAAAATACTATAAATACGAATTAGTGAAAAAAAAAACTAATAAACTTTAATGCCTAGAATTATTTATCCAAGAGCATCAGTGGGTCCAGACCCAATATTCATTTATCAATCCATGATCTAGAGCTTTTACCCATAACGCATCTATTGCGAAGTAGATGGCCTTTTTTCTTGTAAGTCATCAAAAAACATTCGTGGTCTGGGTAAAATAGATCGTTCCCTCCGACGATTTTACTTTGGGCTTCTTCAAGAGTAAGTCCTAACTCCATCAACCCGATTGCAACGAAAAACGGACCGTTAGTTACCCCATGAACTCCGACTCTTAATGATCCATACTGGTAGTTTTTTTGCAAAATATCGAGCCATTTGTTTAGCTGGGAAGGCAAAGGGGTATGCCATTCGTCAAAAAAGGCGATGACCTCCTCTTTGATTCCGGCCTTAATCAATTCCGTGTTGGGGCTGAATCCACGCGCATTAGATGTATTCACCACAGTTTTTATCTTGTTCTCCTTGAGCACATCTACGTAGGCCGGGGTGTTCAAACAGTCCCCACCGGCGGAAAAAGCAATCAGGTGGTTTTCGTGGCTAACCAAACTATACCAACCGACGTCGACCGCAATCATCTTTTTCGGATATCCAACAGCGACTGACCCACTCCACAGCTGAGGAAGGAGGGGGTAGGTTGGCGATGTGAGTATCGATTGTTTTCAAATAGCAGTTCGATACTTAGATAAAAAATTTCGATATTTTAATATATAACAGGCTTCGAAATTTCTTATAAAATAAGAGAAGGAGAAGAGTTAACATTGAATTGAAGGATAAAAAGATAAATATAATAAAGGATAGGTAAATCAACTTAAATTTATTTTAGAATCAATAGCGAGAATCAAATGTTTATATATCTTAAAATAAATCATAATTTTAATAAAACAAATTACTAGGAACTAAAAAAAAAATCAAATGGCTTGAACAAAAAAAGAAAATCAGTATGAAATAAATTACTAAAAATCTATCAATGTGCAACCTTTTTTCATTTACCTATAAAATTTTTCGATATAAAATAAATTTAAAAAAAAAGAATGTAGAAAATGAGAATAGAATTAGTGCTAACTGGAACCTATCAAACTTGTTATTAAAATTAAAATTAAAAACCAAAAAAGAAAAATGTATTACTATCATAGTAAAATTAATGTTTTTGAAAAAGTTTTCGGTTTTTATTTGTGGAACCCATCGTCCTTCAACATATCAATTTTTTTATTTATTGTTTTTTTTTCTTGATGTATTTAAATATTTTTAAAAAATTGAAGATTTAAATAAACCAGGTTTCAGATTTAAATATTATAAGTTTAAATGAATAAGTTCAAACTTGAATATCTAATCAAAACTATCGGAAACAATATAGGTATATATTTTGTTTTAACATATAAATATTTTGATATATTGATATTTTTCCAACATATCTTAGGTGTATCCTAGGTATACTTATTAATTATTAGATTATAATGGGTGATAGTCGTATACATATCAGATAAAAGCAATTGATTTGTTATAATATTCTAAAGTTTAGATAAATCAACTGATAATAATACATTATAAGTGCTGCATTTAAAAATAATAAAAATTAAAAATAGGAAACAGTTATAATAAATGATCATTTTTCAGACAAAATCTAGAGATTAACATATTTACTGTCATATATTTAATGTTGAGTAATATGGATGGTCAGGGAATCAATTAAATAAATAATCCGAATCAAATTAAACAATTGATAGTTTTTTAAAATAATTCTCATTTCCTTTTGTTTTCCATAATAAAACTTTTATATAGCCTACATAGAGGGTGAGTGCTATTTAATAGTTAAATAATTTTAAAATCTTCAAGAAAAATAATCTATTTATCAAAATCTAGACATAATAGGAATTCATTTTCTAAAAAAAAATGTTATCTAAATTATGTAAAGAAAATAGTCAGAATTATTTTTTCTTGGAAGTACTAAGAGACGCCAGATTTTTTTTTTTTGCATTTCAGTAGTGTAATAGAACCCTATTTTTCATGTGTAAGCACAAAAAGCGAGCTGTTGACTCCAATAAAAAAAAGAATAAACTAAGAATTAAATAAATTATAAAAAGGCTTCTATCGCTACAGAAATTATCCACTCCAGGCTGGAATAAAATAATTTAATAAATTAAAAGTATTAGCTAATTCGGAAAAGTTTTTAGTAGCTTTATTCTTGTTAGACTTAACGCTCTTCCACCTATACAATACATAACAGTTTAAGGTCCAAGTCTGTGGCAAAAATAAAAACATTCAATCTATTGTACAATATGAAAACACTTTACAGCATTTCAAATGTTTTTTAATAAAGGTTGCTTTAAATTGTTTCTATGTGTTTTGCGTTTTACTGTAAATTTTTGTTGTTTGTAAAATGCAGTACATGTAGAAATTTCGTCTTTTCTTATTCTTCTCCACGATATATTAAAGTGTTTAATTTTCGAAATGAAATTTGAGTTTTAAGTATTCACAGTATTGGTTCAAGAAAGTGTTTTCTTTATATATGTTGAATTTTGGAAAATGAAACAAACTATTTAACATACAATGACGATATTTTCCCCCTTAAACTAATGTATTACTCAAATTTTCTTTTTAATTTCTTGCAGGCCATTATTCTTAAATACACGTCTTATATGTTGATAGATTATGAGAATGAACAGTGTGTTATGTTAATTATTTCATTTTAATATTGATTTTTTCAATTCAATTATTCAACCTTTTCTGGATTTTATTATAACAAAAATATTTTCCGAAAAATTTTATGTTAGGATATTGAAGTAGGTTTATGGCAGACTGTATAGCTAAATTTTTCTTTTTTGTATTTTTTTTTTTAATTGATTGAATATTCATTTGAAAAATCATTCTCCTTTTTTAACGTTTCAATTTTAGTATTCCAAAACCGTTGTTCACGAGTTTATTCGTTCTAAAAAAGAATATAATACCAGCACAATTGTATTATGGGAGCAACACCCCAATTTTTTGTTTTTCCAATACTATTGAACACTTTATTATAATTTTATGCATTTTATTAAATATAAAATTCTCAATTCAAAAATAATTACTCTGAAATATGGAAGAGTATTTATTTATGTAATGCGGCCTAATTAAAACATTGAGATTATTTGATTTTGTACTGTAGACTTCCTTGGACTTGTCTGTCATAAATGCTTGTTAAATGTAAAAAATAAAATGAAACTTATTAGAGAATATAGAGACAAAGGAAACAGTTTTGTGTTGAAGGTGGAGGGGGGAGAAGGGAGGGAGATGGAGAGCCAATTGTTGCTCTTCTTAAGTAGTTCATTGAAGAATCAGAAAGACAACTACTAAACGTCCGGCATGAGAAATTGTTTCCTTACAGCTTACCTTTAACACTGTTGGCAACGCTTATTCAATGGGAGTTGCCAAAATCGTTTTTAGTGAAAAGCCACAAGATTATTGCTTCTTCGAAAACAATGCAAGTATCCTTCAATAATATTCGCTTACTGCCTAGGCCTTGAAGAATTTTCTAAGATAGGTTTTTGGAAGGTTTTTTACTCATTTTTCCTCTTTCTTTTTTTTCCATTGGTCTTTCATTATTATATAATGAAGAGTTTTCATTTTTCAGTTTATTTATTGTCAGTGAGTTTCTTATTTCCCACTAGGATCTTTGTTTTGCTAAACTGTTTTCTGAATTCTTCTTTTTTTAAGCATCTCTATTACTGTCTTGAAATTGTTGAAGTTATTTTTTGAATTTTTCAGGTTTAACACTCGGGCTTTTTATGTTAAATAGTTTTTAAAAAATTTGATTCCGAAAGGACTGATTCTTATCTGGCATTTGAACAATTTAAATATCCGTTTCGTTATTGTAGTTTCCAGATTCGTATCATTGCTATCGCACTACCCTTTCTTAGCAAATTGTTTAGGGGTTCCAGGTGTTCCGCCATATCAGGGAAGAACCGAAAATAGTAGTTTAATGCCCCTAATAATCTCCTGATTCGATGTAAGGTTGCTACCTTCTGCACATCCGGTCTAACTCCCTCCTAAGATATGGTGTGTCCTAGAAAATGTATTCGTTTTTGTCCTAGGAATGACTTCTCTCGAGATAGTTTCAGTCCAAAGCCTCGCATCCTCTGAAACACGCTGTATAGATGCTTCACATGGTCCGTATCCGATTTACTAAATACTAGGAGGTCACCAATGTAAGCCTGGCATACAGCTTCATCGTCTCAAAAATTCGTAGTGTATGCATCCTCGTAAATTCATAGTGCTCGCTTTCAAAAGTAAAAGCAGTTTTGTGTTAGTTCTCTGGGTGCATAAGAATCTGGTGATACCCAGCTTTCAAGTCTAAGCTGCTAATGATTTTAGCTCCTCCTAGTCTGTCAAGGATATCCTCAAACCTTGGTATCGAATACTTTTCATCGACGGTATTATCGTTGAGCTTCCCATAATCAATGACAACTCTATATTTCTTCCCGTTCTCCCCCGGCGTAGGTCTCTTCCGCACCGCCCACAACGGACTATTATAAAGTGACGTACTATCCACAATGATTCCTTTCCTTCTTAAGTTTTCTATTTCCTCTCTGATGTGCTTCCTGAGCGCCTGTGGGTATTGTCGTTCCTTAAATTACGTCACTCTTTATGATTTATAGCGGAATCTCATGTACTATCCTTCCTGTTGCACCCAATATATCTCCTTCATTAAAAAAAAATGTCGTCAAATTCATTTATAATAGAGTCCTTCCAATTCGCGCCAGTGTTTTTGCCCCTACTCGCGCCTTTCCATCTGCTATTGTTTGTTGGCATCTGTACTTCCTTGGTCCAATTCTAATATTCCATTTTCCAAAACTATTCCCCAACCTTCTCTAAAAGATCACAACCAACGATGACGTAATCACGTAATCCCTGGGCACCCTACTCACTACATGAATTGTTAAAACGTCCCCTTTACCCAGTCTAACCTCTATCTTCCCTCTACAATGCATGGCCAACCCAGAGTGATTTTACATTTTACATTACATCAAACCTATACTTGGAGTGCTCTTACCTCGCCGCTCAATTTCTCTACTACTTCTCTACAAGCAATGGTGTTTGAACTGCCCGGGTCCACCAGACATCTTACTCCTCAGTTCACTCGGATGCAGTAAGCTGGCAGATCGGCCAATGTCGGTAGATTAACGAAATCTATTCACAAAAAGTCCATTCCTCGTTTTTCTGATGAACATTTTTGCTTATGACAGCAATATCTGAGGAACTATTAGATGTAGAGATATTTGGTAGGCCTTAAATTAAAGCTTTTTTAACGTCCTAAAACCAAAGCTAGTATTAGTTTTTTCGTAGAAGTAGTAGTTTTCATGATATAATCAAAATAAATTCACAAAATGTCGATTGTTTTTCTGACAAAATGTTTTGCTCATGACGACTATATTAGGAACTATTAGATAGTCCATATATAGAGGAAAGATATGTACAAATATAAATGAAATGAAACCTAATTTTTTTTTATTGGGCTTAAGATTATGTAAATTCATGTGAGGTATTTATGAAAATGTATGGGATGGAAGCATCTTTAAACCCTCCTTTCAAGTTGGTTCCCTTAGAAAATATACCAATTCGTCCGTGCAATTTTGAGTAATTTTTACCGCTCGTAATCCCCTTTTTTGTTAGCAGAAAGTTCCGGATGTAAATTTTAATATGAGAAGAGGACATTTAAAATCAAATCTGATATTATAGGAAATGTGTTTCTAATACACTTAGATGCAAGTGCAGAAGACGCAATCGGATAACAAGTCTGAGGAGTCAAAGGAGGATATCTATAAACTACCTGCATCAGCTTAATTTTTAGTTAAACAAGAATAATAATAGATGTTAGCAACGACTTTTACATATTTAACAAATTTTAAATGAGTATTGATATATTTCATGTTTATTTTTTGTCAATTTTATTTTTTCTTTGCCTTTTTCAAATAATTCTAATTTCATATGCGTATTTATCAAAAAAAGTGTACAAAATTTTTTAATATTTTACATCATTTCCATATTAGTAAAAAACCAAGAGGTTTGAAATAACTGCACTTTTTGATTTTTTAAAGTTGTATTTTGGAACGCGTCTTCGAAACGCGCGGCACAGCTTCAACTTGGCAGACAGATTTCTTTTGTGTCTGTACCAACCCGAGTTTCATATGAGTCAAGAACCAAGAGGTATGAAATAACTGAATTTTTTGTGTTTTTGTTACTTTTTGGAACGGCCGCCATTTTTAAACTCCCTGAACTGAATTGGTAGACTCGTCAATTTTGACTTCCAAATGTATGTACTTTACATTAGTGAATTCGAAAATTGGGGTGAAATAACAGTCTTTCTTTTTCTCTTCGGCTCTTGTACTATGACACTCGCGGTCTTCTCTGCGGCAGCTAGTTCTTGGTTTTGCTTTTCCTAATGTTCTGTCCCTGTTCAGCGTTTTCTCCCGACCACTTTACTTGTACTCTCTTCTTCTCAAGGGCGGTGGAGTAGTCCTTGGCCGATTGTACGTAATCCTTCTCCATCCTGGTTCTTCGACATCCACGATTTCCAGGATTTCGGTTCCCGGGCGCTTGTATCTATAAGTCCCCGAGAGCACTCTACGAAGTAGCGTTCTCTCGGTATTCCCTCCTTCTTCTCCAGCTCTTTTGCCAACTGAATCTTTAGTACATTGGGTAGGAATTGCATCCGACCCTGTACATGAATTGTTTCCAATATTTCGCTGAATTTATCGGCGATTCTATTGTAGCGTGCCAGGAGTTCCGCGGCATACTGCCCATCAGACTGTCTCCCTAATCATCATAAATATGTCCTCTTCTGGGGGCCACCGTTCTCCTCCAATCTCGTCTATATCACGTTCTATTGTGACTCCTTATCCGCTTGAATTTGATTGATCCTTCTTTTTACCCTACAGACGACTGCTGCCCTTAACGAGCAGGTTTTCGGCTCTCTTCGCATTTATTCGACCAATCAGTCGATCCGCCCTTTTAGGGTGGAAACTGCCTTTCTTAAGACCTGAGCGGTTACCGTGCGTACTTTGATCCATTCCAGCGTCGTGCCATGAGCTTGCGCTAGTGATATTTCCGGTAGTGGCTGAATCTCTGCCGGAGGTGGGTTTCTTGCAGCTACAGGTTGGTCGACTGCTGCTTGAGGTTGATTGGCTGCAGCTGGAGGTGGGTTGTTAAAGTTCAAATCCTCAATGTTTAGAACTGTTGCTCTAACTAGTACGTTACCGGCTATAATTCAGGGAGAATAAAGAAAAATAATTTTTTTTAAAGACAAATTGTTCCGGAATCCAAAAACCCCCCTTAAGTATCCTCTAGAGAAAATGCTATGAATTGAAGAAAATGCACCCCAGTATATACATATCGATCAGCTGTTCCTGTTCCAGCTGGCCTGTCAGTTGTTATCGTCCTTAGAAACTGGAGTGCCTTTGAAAAGGACTCCAAAGACCGTGACATATACCGTAAACCTCTATTAGCGAAGAGCAATAACCAATAACAGTAATAGGAGAAAGCAACAACTTGAAAATAAGAGGGGCTCCATGGAGTTTTCCAATTCATTCTATCCAATATAAAAATATAATTTATGAGAGTATGGTAGATGATTGGGGAATAAAAGTTTTATGATTTTTATGAACCGCGATAAAAGTCTCATGAGTTAATAAGAATCTTTTTCAAATTATTAAGTCATCCTATTTTTTTGTATTTTAAGATTCTCAATCCTTTGTATTTACCAGCTGCTTACATCCGTGAAGAACACATTGATTTTTTAATAAACATATTCTATAGAGTATACTGGCAATCAATGGTCATAAGCAAACAAATACAACTTTAGGAGTTTGACTTTAATTAAAAGAAAAATTATTAATTTTAGTGATTTGAATTTAAATTTAAATTTATACGATCCTAATTTTCATTTCCGTCCTTGTATCACGATTATAATTGACATGTTAAAATTACGCTTATGTAACCCTAATGCATGATATATCATTTAAATGTAATCATTTATCATAACGTAAACGGATCATTATATAAATATGTATAAATTATAGGCCCAGTCGATTTTGAACCTCTAAAAAAGTAACAATTGTTCCACTCCTTCTACTGTGGAGGCTAAGGCGTTAAGAATCTATTTTTCTTCCTGAGAGAAATTCTATATTGGACAATGCTGGGCAAATGCATAGGGTTACTAAAACATGCAGTATATTTATCAATCCATGATTGGATATATCAACATTTACATATATTAACAAAGAGAAATGTTTTTTTTCAAACAATAATCAACTATAACCTAAATACAATATATTTCAAATATTTTTTTAAGCAATTTTATTTCTTTTCTCTTCTTCTCACACAAAGTTACATTACATTTTCCTTATTCATTCATTCCATTTTTTTGTTCTCAACCATATTCACTTGCTATGTATCGAGGAATTAGCTATGATTTCAACAATATGTCGTTTATTAAGGTGTTTCGTCATCTGCCCCTGATCAGGGTATCCTTCTGGGAAGCTTTTAGTATCCTCGGATATGGAAACATCTGTATTAAGTTTGTCTCATTACCAGAGGCCCCTGAGAAAATTAGATTGACTAACCTTTAAGTATCGAAGCAGAAAATAGGTTAGGACGAGGGACCAGAATCAAATTAACCAGGCAGATCCTTCCTGGACAAGTCAAACTTTTTGTTACACATCCTCGGCCCTGAGGAGGGGGACGCCTGCCTCGGGAGTCTTCGGACATCGATAACCAATCAGAGAAGAGATTTAAAAATAAGTTAACGGCCTAAAAGAGAAGTGGAATAATACAGAGAGGGAATTCACAAGAGAAGAACAGGGACTCTACAGGAAGGGCTAGACGGAGGAGCACCTCAAGAGGAAGCACCACAGTCAGGAGGATGCATTCCGACCCTACGAAGGCCAGGAGGCCTGGACATCCCTGATGAAACAGAAGACACCCACGGCATCAGCAGCTATAACTATAAATTAACTAATAAGTATTCATGTAATAATCTATATTTTATGGCAACCTTTATCTGAATCATTTGAATCATTTTAATCACAATAACAATTTGTAAATAAATACTTAGTTTCTTCATATAGTTTATATACTGTTATATATCCCAATATACCACTCTTTATTATCCTATATAATCAATGGTAAGAACATTTTATGAATATAAAGGTATTTAATTGGTAAACTGGTAAACACACAAACAGCCTTTGGAAAGGAATCCAATTATAATAATAGTTTTTTAGGACTCAATTTATAATCAATTAATTAATTAATTAATTAATTTATCATCCCAAGTAAATCAGCTACTAGTACATAGCACACTCTATTCTACTTGCTTATACCTTCCTTTCGCAGTACACGAATACAAAATTAAACGAAATCAATAAATAAAAATATAGAAATAAAATAGCCACATCCATACCACACCCACATCAGTAAAACAATTAAAAAACTAGTAAGTAAATTTTAAATATATATAAATAAATTAAACGAAATTAATAAATAAATTAAGAAAAAAACACACAAATAAATAGATTTTGAAAACTAAACAAAAAAATAATAAAGAAAAAAAAACATAAAACAGTTGAATATCGGACTGTAGTGAATCAAATGAAAACGTTTTCTGTAAATCTCTCATTTTAACATTTTTTAAACCACAAAGTACTCCTAGTGAAGGTACTAGAGAATGCAATACCGGTATACCGAAAACCGGGATACCATCCAAATTTCCGCCGGTATTAATACCGGTATTCATCTTAAAATAACCGTTATTTTCGGTATTGGAACATTAGCGCTAGTTGATACACGTTACACGTAAGCTTGATTTACTTAGAATCAAATGAGATCCCCTTTACTGTAGGTAAAGGCTGTTAGTTCAGTGCTGAGTGTTTTTTCAGTACGTAGACACAAATTGAGAGAGAAAGTTATTAGTTTTGGAGTTTAAGAAGCATAAAATATCTGTATCCTAGATAAGATTAAATAAATATTTGTCTTGTAAATTGTGCAACTAATATGTTGCTCCATTTGCAACATTTTGCAATTACGTTTTGTTTACAAAAATATGTTAAACTGCAATTTGGAAAAGAATTGAATTTGCAATTGGATGTCATAACTCGATGGACTAGTTTACCTATTATGTTGAAAGGTTTTAGCAATTACGGTATTGTATCCAAAAAGCATTAATTGATTTAAAATCAAACATAGACTTTTTCGAAGAGGAGTTTTTATTAATTTGTGAAATGATTGATGCCTTGTCAGCAAATAAATTAGCAGTGGAAGCACTATGCACAACAGATTATAATCTTCTTCTTCCAGGCTCCACCTTTAAATTTATCATTCACACGCTCCTTGCAAAAAAAACCTAAAATAAGTATTGAATTGATAAATGCTCTCAAGTATAGAATAATGCAAAGACGGATATCTCAAGTTTTGCAATATTTACACAACGCTTCACAAAACGAAATCCAAACGGATACAGACTTATGTCCTAAGCTTAAAAAAGGTTCTATTACAAAAATATTTGTTCCTCTTATAAAACGCCTAGGAGTTAAAAGTAATGAACCAGACAGTGAACATTTTGATCTTGAAGATGAAGATACACCAGTTACATCTTTCTTTGCTATTAATACTGCAACTGTTTCATTAAAAAACAAATTAGAGAATGTTTCTAACAAAGCAATAACGGATGTTCCAAACCCAAAGAAACAAAACAAAAGATTAGAAATAGAACAAAAACTTAAAAAAGAATTTCATTTTTTTGAAGAGCATGGAATTAGGGGGGTGCATCTAAAGCTTGCTTATGAATACTTGTTAACAATACCACCAACAAGTGTGGAGTTATTTCGGCTGCTCAACACATAACCACAAAAATAAGATCGAGGTTAGACGACGGCACGTTGGATCATATGCTTTTTGAAATTATATTTCAATTTGCATCAAAAATAATAATCACTTGTACGAATTAATGTAATATATATTAAAAAAGTTGGATTAAATTTTGTTAAATTATTTTTAAAAATAAATGTTTTGTTGTTTAGTTGTGTTTGACATATATTTGTACTACCCCTAAATAATAACATAACCTGTAGGTATTTTACCGGTATTACCGGTTCTAAAAGCGAAAATACCGAAATACCGGTATCGAAAATTTTTAACGGTTTTGCATTCCCTATATGCCACTAATTAGGTATGAATTTTTGCAGCACGAAATTATAACTCATTATTTTTTAGGAAGTGAAATCTGCGATAATTGAAATAATTATAAAATCTGAAATAATTATAAGATCAAACATAAAAATTTCATTTGCTTTTCCGATGTAATATTATTTGATAATTATTATTAATGTATATTGGTAAAAGTTAGCTTTTTTCTAAGAGGAGTTATCGATGTAACATAACCAAGTTTTATTAGTAATGATATTTCGAATATTTTACTGTAATACTAAATTCGTATTTTTTGAGATGGAGCATTAGTAAAGTCGGTATACATATGTATATGAGGAACAACAAATTTTCATATCCATAAGTAGAGATGCACGAGAAATTTTCTATATTTTTAAGAGAAAAGATTTTGCTGAACGGCTATGTTTTAGCCTCCTTCTCTTCCTTGTTCTTGCCATATTATTGTGTTGTAGAGCTCATATTTTTTTTAAAAATTTTGATGGCACTTTTTAAATTGTTCAGTTATCTTCTCTTGGTTTTTATGTGAAGTCCCCATTTTAGTTACATCTCCATGGTCATGTCCACATGTCCACGGTTCAATTTAACAAATTATTCATAATTTTCGCTCAACAGTAAATTACTAATGAAACATAGTTATTCTTTACAGAAATTGAATTGACCCTGAGAGTCAAGAGCAAGTTTCCCGACACTGATGAGTTGGAAAAGAGGAAAATTTCTTCAATTACAGGCACGTGAGTTGAGCATCAAACTGCAAACAGATTTAAAAGTTCATAGAATATGTCCCTTATGTTCAGGTTTCAGTTTGTACATCATAATTGGCTGTACGTAATAAAAAAAACAACGCATTTTTGATATTTTTCAGAGGATGGGAAAATTTATAGACTACAAACGGTTCTGTCTTATACAAGTATTGCCAGTGGCTCTTTAAACTATTTGTATTTCATATAATTAGCTATATATAGTATGTATCAACATTGCGGAATGATGTTACGCCACTAGATTCTGATTGAATTGAATAATTGAAAAATTTATATTGCAAAAATAGATTGTAGAAAACAAAAAAAAAATGTTAATGTGCAAAACAATAAATGCTATCCCACATCCATGAGTGGGATCTTTTGTTTATTTTACTTTATAAAATTATATAACATCAGTCATATTTACCAGATACAGGAAGATGGGGTGAAGTAGTGGAGTAACGTTTCAAAGGTAAGTTAAGTCCACTTCAGCACCAGATGATGGGACTTAGTCCCTAAAGCGCTTCTTGTTCAATTAAACTTATTGTGAGGAAAATGAAATGAAAAAATAACTTTATTCTGGGACATATGTCCCCTAAGAATAAATACATTTTTATCTGGCGAGCGTTTACAAATTTTCAGATAGTAGAATGAAATTACATTGGTATATTGGCTTTACTACTGTTTATAATGTTAATCAATACCTACCTATTTATTTGATTACAGAGATGTGTAGGTTTGGTTATTCAATAAGTAAAGGAATAGGTGTTGTTTAAAGGAGAGAATGGGTGAGGACTGGCGAATGGAGATGGGAAGAGAATTCCAGAAGGAGGTTGCACGTATGACGAAGGATTTGCTAAAGAAGGAGGTTCTATAGGAGGGCATATATAAATCATTCGGATGGGATCTGGTGTTTAATGAGTGGATGGATGAACGAAGAGTGAGGAGATCTAGGATATAGGTAGGTTTTTTGATGTTAAGAACTTGGAATAGAAAAACACCAAGGAGGTATTGCCTTCGGGAGATTGGATAGAGCCACTTCAACTCGGAATACCAGCGGGAGACTTGAGAGTGCCTAGGGAACCCAAAGATAAATCTTACAAAACAATTCATGAGTCTCTTCAGTCTCGACTCTAGTCCTGCAGATAGCCCTCCGTAGACCAAGGAACCATAGTCGAAGTGGGGGAAGACGAGAGAGGATACTAGGAGCTGACGAGTGTTCTGAGGAATGGAATTACGGAGTTTTAGGAATTGTTTGAGTACAGTTATGGATTTGCGTGTGATTTGGTAAATATGGTTATTCCAGGAGAGGTGTTGATCAAAGATGACACCAAGATTTTTTATTGTAGGATAGAAGTGAATCGGTTGGTTGTTAAGGAAGAGTAGGGGACAGTAAGGAAGGGTATGAAGGAGGCGCTTGGAACCGATAAGAATGGCCTTCGTTTTTTTGGCATTCAGCTTCAAATCATTGTTAGACGCCCATGCGTTAATGCTGTCAATATCTTCCTGTATCTTTTGGATGGTCTCAAGCATTTCGGAGGGATGGAAGGACAGATAGATTTGGAGATTGTCTGCGTATAGGTGGTACTGTGCGTGGTGAATGGAATCAGGAAGATCATTGATATAAATGGAGAAAAGGGTTTGTGAAAGTGTGGATCTCTTGGGAACACCTTGTGACAGAAGCAGGGGAGAGGAAAGAGGTTTGTTCGGAATGACGACTGTTTGGGAACGAAGGGACAGTAAGGAGAGGAACCACTTTAGGACACTATTTGACTTGGAAAGGTTTTGAAGATTATTAAGGAGAATCTTATGGGTAACTGATGTTTATTCAATATTATAATGTTATATTATATAATATATCAATATTATAATGATGTTTATTCCTTTAACAACTCGCCTTTGTGGAGTAAACCCGTCTTACGGATTGCAATTAATGTCATGGTTCATTTTGGTATTATTTAAAAATAATTCAAAGGTGGCTTGCCTTGCTCTGAGCGGATTTTGAAATCCACCAATAATAAAAAAATTTCAAACGAATTTATTTTTTACTTTTCTCAGCATTTCATTCAATTTTCAGTCGTATCAAACAAAAGACCCAATTTTGTAGATATCTATGTCAGGTATTGAATTACTTGGGGCTTGAAATAGACCCGTTTCTGCCGTGCAGGTTTTTGAAAGAAAATGGGATTCTATTTTTCTTTTTAAACTTAAAATCATATATCTAGGGACCATTTGGCTCTCACTAAATAAAGGAATTAGTTTTCATGTATATTATGTTATAATTCAATAAATATAATGATGGACGGATTTTTTATTAATATAGAACCCAGTGACCACCTGAAAAAATCACCACATCCTTTATACCTTTTAGCTTTTTTTATATTGTGTTTTTTTTCCATTACAATACTTTCGGGTTTTAGGCAAAAAATCATCAATGTTGTAAAAGCATGGAATGAGGTATTTCATTAATTTGTAATAAGTTATGATAGATATATATGTTATGGTTCTTGTTTCTCAACTTATAAGATAGTAGTCCCCTAGTCCCCTATACGGTTCATTAATTAAAAGCAAAAGTGTATTATTTGTTTACATTAACTGCCATTTAATTCACTTGAAAGACAGAATATTAGAATGTCACGAGCCTCTATTCTACTCAATATAAGACACCCTAAAATGAAACATTCATCAAACTTAGCGTTAATGACATCCTGAAAAAAAATTGTCCCTCCTTCTTTTCCTAACGACACCCTCAGGATTTCCATTTCATTAAATAGCTAAATGGATTTTAGAATCATGTGAAGCTAAAACACTTGTCTCGGAGTTGATTCCATTTCATTGTGAAAACTAAAACATTTTTAATTTTTATCCCAACTATTAATTTAAAAACTTTTACAAAATTGCCAGTCACAATTCATTGCTAAAGATAGTTTAGTTCAGTGGTTTTGGATTCATATTTCGATTCCTCTTTATCTTGTCATACTTGTTTTTTTCCTATTCATTTTTCTATAGCTCTATGTATTATTCTATTGTTGTTTGTACTTTTTAATTCCTGTAATATGATTAATAGCCTTCCCTATTATGAAACAAAAAGCATTAGAGCTTGTACTTTGTAGTGTTTATAGACTAATACTATTAGCTTTTATTATGAAAGGCCGCACACATTTACTGGACTTTAGTCCATCTTTAGTAAGTTACAAAGTTATTTGACGAAATAATTATTTCCAAACAAATTGCTATTCATTAAATTATGATTAGATGAAATAATCATATAGGAATAATTACCTGTATTTATGTTGAAATGCTTATTGGATATTTTAAACATTTGTTAAAATTAAGTAACATATCTCTGAAACATTTATTTCTTAAATAATTTCTATTCAGCTATTTTCTGATTTTTGAAATAACTACATTTATGAAATGACTGATGATAATTATTCATGAATACTCGAGATAAACTGAACATATGTTAAATAAATAGTTAACCATTCCAGCAACTATTGTGGCCACGGTCACCATAATTGCTGTCATGGGAGCGTTTACTGCCATGACAGTATTGTAACTCTAGGTCAAGCGTGATAGTTGTCAGTGCATTTACTGGCAGTGAAGATTCTCTGACCTTAAAATCCGTTTACTGGGTGGCACTTAACTGCTAAGACTGCTACTGTCGTTCCTAATTCTATTTTGTAAACTATTTAACAATTGTCGACATGCCAACAGTTACTCTTTACTATCTAAATTTAATTGAAATTATCATCTTGTCAAAATTGTGAATGCAGAAAAAAATATTTTATAAAATAATCATTTCATCAAACTTAACTCAAAAAATAACTTCATTTCATAAAATAATCGCTCAGCAAATAAGATTGTAGCGAGAGGGAGCAAGTGATTGGACCACAACTCACCAGAGCGCAGCACCTCGAGCCTCACCGAAGCTCTCAAATTTATTTATTACTTCGTTTTGTAAATAACACGTTGTAATTTTTGTATATTAATAATTTCTGTACATAATACTTAGCAATATCTGTACAATGAATAATAAATGATAACAATGCAATGCACGAACCTATCTCAAGCAGACATGTACCGACCGCTTCTCGGTCACAGCCGCATGGACTAGACCTATAAATAAGGGACTCTAAATCCCCCAATTCGATCTTAGATCCACTTCCTTTCCTGGGTCTAGTCATGGCACAGGTGGCGTATACACTGCTTGAGATAGGGAAGTTCATTGCCAATCTATGCTCGCAAAAGTTGTTATTATGTACGTCCACCTAAGACGATGGCCTATCTCCTCTCCCTTTCTCCAGCAATCTTTGTCCGTCCGCTTCATCTCGGCAACTAAGATTGTAACCTAATTCCTAACGGTTACACTGGTCCGACCGCTTCATCTCGGCAACCAGTGTAATTTCCCGTCTCTCCCCGGCTCTAGTCCGTCCTCTTCATCTCGGCAACTAGAACTGTTACTCTGCCTCAGACTCTCTCACCTAGACTAGGTATTATTGTCAAGACCTAATTAAGTCAGGTGAAGGTTGTACGTAGATACCAAGAAGTGGTTTGATAAAGTTCTCTATGAGGCTAATTAATAAAACAATTAGCTATTAGCATTAATAATGAAAACATGAGAATAGTCTTAATATATTATTATTTAAAAAAAGGGCCTAGTTATTACATTGGTTGCGAATGTTGTCGGATTTAAGTAATCCGATTTTTGCCGGTTCTTTTTGAATTTATATAAAGTCGGGGTCGGGGGTCTCATTACCTGATGTCCCCCTTGCCGCGGACACCGGAAGGCCCCGAAGACGCCGCGACTGGAATGCCGTCCCAGCCTATGCACTATGCAAGGTAGGACCTGGCCTGTCCCTACCATCACGCCACGGTCCAGGACACGTTGGCCAGCCACGGAGGAACAAAGACGTCTTTTCAGACATCAGGCGATCACGTGGTTTTCACTATAAACGGCCATAGGACGCGGAAGTGACCGCGACAGCGAAACTTCCAACAGTTACCAGATAAGCCATAATATTATATAAGCCATGTGACCCCAATGCTGTGTTTTATATTATTATAGATAATATTCTATTAAAACCTAACTCACTAACCAGTCTGCCCCTCCAGGGATTAATGTCATATAAATTAAGAAAAATATATATGCATGTTTTTATGAGCAGAAAGTGTCTCACAATTCCCAGCTCCCCTTTTCCACACATTAATTTTAATCATAAAATTACACTCGGGACACCTGCAGTAAAGTACCTTCAATTTTGTTTACTTTAAAACTAAATACCACATATTTTAAATGTGGATAAATCTAAAATATGAAACAATAAGATAATTATCCAGAGGAGAAACAAATATATTTATTTTTAATGTTTAAGTTATAAACGAAATTCCGATAATTATATATAGATATATACATATATTACAGTTGGTAAACTGTAGGATTTAATACACTCAATATCAAACATATAAAGTCTGATAAATGAGAATGCCCAAAAATTTATTATTAAAATTAATTTATATTGGAAGATTTACAGTTCATCGCATATCCGGGATACAAAATTTAAGAAATGAACAATTTATTGCAAACCAACGTTTGGAGGGCTTTTATAGGGCAAGGTACATGAAATCTCTTACAAAAATCTTCAACAGGTTTATGAATCGATTAAAAAAAATGAGTTGTACGCAGCCCTGCTAAGTGGAGCGTCCAATAAATAGACCGTGAACCAGACTATCTTCCTACAAAAATCGATTTACTAATAAATATTTTTCTGTTTCCATGGTTGATAAAACAATATTAACATTTTCATATATTTCAATTCAAAGCAGAGTGGTAAGTGAATATAGTGAGACGCACGCAGCCAACCAGATTTTATTTAATTTAATTTTACGTAATTAACTAACTAAAAATGTTATCATTTTACTAAATTCTCCATCATTCCTCAATCTTTGTGACTTGAAATGTTCGATTTGAGGGGTGGAGGAGAACAAATCTAATGAATAGAAAATAGAAGTAGAAAATTGATTTAGGCTCTTGGATTTTAACGAGCTGGTACAAGTAAATTTATTCAATCCGGCCTTTCCGCAAATGATATTTTATTGGTAAAGTTTACTCATGAATAGATATTAATTGAAATTGGTTGCATTTTCCCAATATATACAATTCATTCTCATTGTAATTCCGAGTGATTCCTCTTAAACAAGTAAAATTTAAAATGTAATTTTATGGAATCATTTCGTGTGAGTGATATTGTGAAGATTTTAATTTTTTATTTTCACTTACCTATACTAATTTAGGAAGAGTATTATATTGTATATTAACCCATTTATACTAAATGTTTACTATATAAATATATAATAAATGAGATGGTTTTAAGGTTCTCAGTGTCCAAACAACCATTTGACGCAAAGCTCTCTCCTCTCTCTCTCTCTCTCTCTCTCTCTCTTTCCATTTCATTAAATAGCTAAATGGATTTTAGAATCATGTGAAGCTAAAACACTTGTCTCGGAGTTGATTCCATTTCATTGTGAAAACTAAAA
>NW_027106105.1:4283-4549 GCF_000696795.3 Halyomorpha halys | reverse complement strand
TAGTCTGGGAGGACCCATTTAGCCTTCAATCTAGAAAAGACGGTAGGGAAGAATTTTCTCAAAGTAGCGCCAAACATTATCAATAAGACATATTTCTCCGCCCTCTCCTCCACGTCTCTACGCACTCTCAGCAGTGCATCCGTAGTTCCCTTGCCACGGGTCGATCCGAACTGCCGTGGATGACTTGCAGCACTTAGGAGTGGTCTAAGGCTTTGGACGATCATGTGCTCCTGGACCTTACTAGCTACTGGAAGGAGGCATATCGG
>NW_027106105.1:3091-4233 GCF_000696795.3 Halyomorpha halys | reverse complement strand
AATCCTTAATGCTCCTTACTTTGTCACAAACCAAGTCATCCATCAGGACCTCAATGTTCCATACGTTGCCGATTTGGCCAGAACCAGAGACCGTTCCTTCCATAATAAACTTCTCAACTACCCAAGTCCACTTGTTTCTAACCTGGCTTCTCCTTCATTACCTAATAATCCTCCTAGGCGTCTGAAAAGAAGATGGCATCGAGATCTTCCCCTCTAGAAATGTTATTGGAGTTCTATCAGTGGGTAGATTCTCCACATGTTTTTATCATGTCACTATGTCCCCTACAGCAAATTTACTTGTTGTATATATGTGTGTACAGTTATATTACGTTAATTATAAAATTAAAGTACATTTTTTTATTTTAAGCTATTTTAAATACATAGTATCTTAGTCAATCAACATTGTTCACCTTTACGAAAATTGTTCCATGTTACGATCATAATTTCAACATTTATAATTATAATTTTAACATCAAGGAGAGATATAAATTTTAATTCATTGTGTCTAACAACATGTAATATGAGGAAACACTTAGAACCCAATTCCTCTTTGGTCCCGGTTTGAAGTAAGTAATAAGAATTGTGTTTCAGGAGGTAAGCTCCTGATTTGAAAGCGGATATTGACTAAGGCATTGGAAGCTAATAATTTCGCTTTAACAATATCCTTAAAATAAAAAAATGTACTTTAACTCGAAATTATTAATTTAAAGATTAACAGTTTTGAGAATAAAATTAGGCTCTTTCTGACTTATTCTCAAATCGATCTTAAAAAGGATGGAATTCTCAGCAACAGGGCGCTGACTAAATCATAATACCGATCATAACCATTTATAGTTAACATCGACTATGATTATTTAACCCTAGCAGCACCAAGGTAGTATTCATTACGGCCTACTCCAACGGGGGGGGCTCGCCGAGCCCTACACTTCCCAAGACGACCTCCACAAGCCCTCACTTGATTTTAACCCTTATATCATTAATTTTCATTTTATGGTAAACTTACTCTTTTGAAATATAATAATTTCTTCTTACTTCTGTAAATAAGATGGTAGAATAAGGATTATTTAAAAAAAAAATAATAATTAATTTCACTGTATCCATTCCTAAATTTCTATTTAAAAAAATAAAGAGTTATTAATTAA
>NW_027106105.1:0-1975 GCF_000696795.3 Halyomorpha halys | reverse complement strand
GGGGGGGCTCCACCCGCCCTCATCTCATTTTTCTAACACAAATAATTTTTCGTACTCTTCCTCCTTATCAAATATTTTTCAAATCAATTCCAACATGTTGGTAGATAAATTTTAGGTAAATAGTTTTTTTTCCTTGTCTGTGAAAATTTTTTTGAGAGCAGTATTAAAAAAAATCGGAAGTGAGGGCTCGGCGAGCCCCCCCCCCCTTGGTGCTGCTAGGCTTAAATATCCTATGGGAATGTGCATATATAAAAACGCATATCCTCTATGCTAGGGGGGGGATTGATCAAAAATTTTCGATTGGACAACTCTCGCATCATATGGAAGGGAGGAAAGGATATCAAAATATTTAGGGAAAAAATTTTCCAAGTTACAGTCACTAACACCGGTATTATAAATAATTTCGTTGCACCTTGTAGATTGTAATATCTATCAATAAATAAAGTTCGATTATGTAAAAATAAAAAATAACACATACCTTTATTCATTATAGAATTTAAAAACAAAAACCTTATCTATCCTTAAGTCAATCAACGTTTTGTTCAAAGACAAATTTCAAAACATTGTATTTTTAATGTGTTTCTGTAATAGTTGGCGACGAAGTATAGATTAAAAATAATCCGATTCTCCTCTGGCTTTACTGAAAATACACAGAACTCTTCTTGTTTTCCCTCATCTCTCCCTTAGTTGAGGGATTATTTTCAGTTAATGGAAGTCCTACGCGGTCTTGTACCTAAACCACAGTTTATTCTTAAATATAATACACGTTTTCTCGAATGTTCGTTAAAAAACATGTTTTGTTATTTTTTCACGTGTAAATCTATTTTTGTTATAATTATGAGAAATATATTTTTATTTTATATATTAAAAAAATATGGTGCGATGCGCGCATCAATAAAATGTTCATTTACTACGTAAATTAAAGTTAAAATTAATCCTCGCTCGTTTTAGAAGAGATATTTTCATTTTACTCACTGTTCCGTTACTTCCCCGTACTGATTTTCCAAATGACCCTTCGCGTGGACAGATTAATTAACTCCAACAACAGTTAACTGAAATTTACATGTTAATAACCATCTATACAATGCTAAATTGTTATAGAATTAATATTGAAAATACTAAGAACGATTTTGAGAAGTTATTCATCGTGTTTACTGGAGGGCTAATATATAATTTAAGTTAAATAAAAAACTAATTATTTAGTATGGTGGTTATCAAAATAAACTACACGTGTGCCCTCCAATTTAATCGAAATTCTGTTTTATTTAGGCATTTTTCGTCACTATTCATTACTTTCTCCGACTTTTTATGCTAAATATTTTTTTCTAAAATCTTCGTCTTTTCAAAAGTATATTATACGTCTATATTACTTCTCTTAATTATTATGATTAAAATTATTACCCCTAAAAACTGGATAGTTGGGCTTAAGGCTGAAAAATGATCTGTACAAGAACTCTTCTTTTCTCTCACCCTATATCCCAACAGAATTAGCCCTATAAACCCTATAAACCCCATAATTTACTACAACAAAAAGGCACAATACGATATAAAAATGGTGAATAGGCTTTATTTGACTTGAATCATGGTTAATTGAGAAAATATATTTTAATTAAATTTAGATTCAATGCAAAACATTTCTCTCTCTAGGAATCACGTGACTGGAACACGATAGGGAAATTAGTTTGACAACTAGAATTGAGAGGAGGACTAACTCGATCAGACAGTCCGTGGTCCCGTTACGTACCCAATCAGGAACAATACAAATCAAGGATTGGTTGATACCCGGGTGGGAAGAGATGTTGAAGGCAGTTGGTGAAACTCCGAATCAACAGCCAGCTGTGTCTCGTTATTGTTGTTTATAGTTGAGTCAGCAAAGTCTAATGGTGTCTGTGAATGGCTTCAGATTCTTTATGCCCATCGTTAGTACGATTTATGTAATTAATAATGTTTTATTACCACATTTTATTACATAAAT
>NW_027106104.1:7961-9381 GCF_000696795.3 Halyomorpha halys | reverse complement strand
GCAGGGTAAGACAAAAACAGCTTAATCTTCTCCATATGAATATATTCTAAAAATTAAAAAAAGGTTCACGTCTCAAAAGAAGAATATGTAAGATCATTAAAACATTTAAAAAAATGAAAAATTGTGGTAGAATTTGTTTGCTAACACGCTATATATTTTATATATCCAAAAACATTAAAAGATCCCAGCCTGGCACGAGTATGCTTATACTAATGTCACTCCGATAGACCTTCAACATTTCTTTGTAGTGCTTACTGTTATTGTTTATTGATGTTTTTGGTGGAATATTTAAAAGCTGATACATTTATATATCTTGCAACTAGTAACTTTTTTAATCATTCATTAAACTGTAAAATTTTCAAAAATATAAGTATGGAACAAGAGTTTAATTACGTTGACAATACATTGATTAACGAATTTTTGTGACTGATACTCGAGCTTACCCCTGTCAAACAGATCCGTTACCTTGGACTACATCTGGACAAACGATTAACCTGGAATCCTCACACAAGACTGAAAATACAGGCTACTGCACGTCGATTTCGACTAATACAGTTGACTAGACAAACGGTCTAAACTTCCAACTCATTACAAAAGACTGATCTACATGACTGTAATAAGGCCAATCTGGACAAATGAAGTTGAGCTTTGGGGCTCCACTAAACCTTCGAATTCCTTTCGTATCCAATCCTCACAATCCAAAATCCACAATGCTCCTTACTTTGTCACAAATGAATTCATACATAAAGACCTTAATATTTCCTACGTAACCGATCTAGCCCGAACCGGATATCACTCCTTCCATAATAAACTCCCTAACCACTCAAACCCCTAGTTTCTAACCTTGCATCCTTTTCCATTCTTGACAATTCTCCGAGGCGCCTGAAAAAAAGATGGCCACGAGACCTGCTAATGTAAATTGTCATTAGAGTGCTACCAATGGGTAATTTCTCTAGACGCCTCTAACACTCTATTTTAACTAAGATCAAATTTACTGAATCTATTATACAGTTATAAATTTCAATTAACATGCTCGAGTAGGTAAACCTCATATTGAAAGCTTACCCATTAATATGTGTGCACACTGATGATGAGTAACATTAGATGAGACTATACATTTAAATTAAACTCATGTAATAAATTAAATGTTTGCGGCGGTTCACTGGAGAAGAGAGATATGATATGCGATAGAGTGGAATAGACATAACATAGATTCATTTAAGAACTAAACAGATGGAAAGAAGAAAAAAATAAATAAATAAGATAATGTAACTTAGTTGTAAAAAAAAAAAAAAAAAAACATTGTATTTATTTTATATTTGGTTATTACAGGGAAACAAAATTGTATATTTTTTTATTACTATATGTTAGTTTTTTCATATCTAATAAGACTGACAAGTATGATATGTAATGTAGCAAT
>NW_027106104.1:6674-7911 GCF_000696795.3 Halyomorpha halys | reverse complement strand
GTCTTTAGTAATTTATTTATTGATTTCCTGAGTTATCTTGTCGATCTCTCCTGAAGCAGGGTAAGACAAAAACAGCTTAATCTTCTCCATATGAAAATATCCTAAAAATTAAAAAAAGGTTGACGTCTCAAAGGAAGAATATGTAAGAACATTAAAACATTTTTAAAAAAATGAAAAATTATGGTAGCATTTGTTTGCCAACACGCTATAAATTTTATATATCCAAAAACATTAAAAGATCCCAGCCTACCCCACGAGTATCCTTATACTATTGTCTCTCCCATAGATCTTCAACATTTTTTCTTTGTAGTGCTTAATGTTATTCTTTTATTGATGTTCTTGTTGAAATTTTTAAAACCTATACATATATGTATCTTGCAACTAGTAACTGATTTAATCATTCATTAAACTGAACAACGATAAAATTTTCAAAAATATAAGTACAGAATAAGAATTGAATTACGTTAACAATACATTGATTTACGAAATTTAGTGACTAACCTTCGCCGAACAGATCCGCTAGCTTGCACTACATCTGGACAAACGATTAAGCTGGAATCCTCACACAATACTGAAATGACAGGAAACTGCACGTCGATTTCGACTATTACAGTTGACTAGACAAACGATCTAAACTTCCAACTCATTACAAAAGACTGATCTACATGACTGTAATAAGGCCAATCTGGACATATGAAGTTGAGCTTTGGGCCTCCACTAAACCTTCGAATTCCTTTCGTATACAATCCTCACAATCCAAAATCCACAATGCTCTTTACTTTGTCACAAATGAATTCATACATAAAGACCTTAATATTTCACGTAACCGATCTAGCCCGAACCGGATATCACTCCTTCCATGATAAACTCCCTAACCACTCAAACCCCTAGTTTCTAACCTTGCATCCTTTTCCATTCTTGACAATTCTCCGAGGCGCCTGAAAAGAAGATGGCCGCGAGACCTGCTAATGTAAATTGTCATTAGAGTGCTACCAATGGGTAGTTTCTCTAGACGCCTGTAACACTCTATTTTAACTAAGATCAAATTTACTGAATGTATTATATAATAGACAATTGTAAATTTCAATTAAGATATAAAAAAAAAAACTTATTTATTTTATATTTGATTATTATAGGGGAAAAAAATTGTATATTTTTTTATTACTATATGTCAGTTTTTTCATATCTAATAAGACTGACAAGTATGATATGTAATGTAGCAATGTAGCAATCCAAT
>NW_027106104.1:3302-4109 GCF_000696795.3 Halyomorpha halys | reverse complement strand
CAGTGAAGCCAAAAAAGTCGTACCCACGGAAGCTAGGTTTACGATAATGTTAATAGGATTGTCTGCCATTGTAATCTAAACTGAATCTTTTTTTTTCTTTTTTTTATCCCCCTCCCTTGCCATTTCTTGCATACGGGGTGCGGGAGCAGTGGGGTAGTGAGCTGGGGTTTGCGCATGCCACTGCTCCCAAAGATCACCAATTTTTTTTTTTCTTTTTTATCTAAACTGAATCATCAGACAGACAGTGATTGACTCGTCCTCTTCTTTAACTCCTCTGCCTACCGCGTGGTACATCATAAGGCCCTCCTTTTGGCTTCATTTTTTCTGCCAATTTACCTCCTCCATTATACTCCGTTCTCCAAGTACAAAAAATATATATATATTTTTTTTTTATTTAATGATATTTACAACTGTATAGAAAATACAACAAGTAAATTTGATCATAATGACATAATGATAATGATATTATACAGCATGTTGAGAAACCACCCAGTAGTAGAACCCTAAAAACATTTTACAATACAAGGTCACGAGGCCATCTTTTCAGCGCGCCTCGGAGGATTGCCAGGAATGGAAGAGGAAGCAAGGTTAGAAACTAGTGGTTTTGGGTGATTAGGGAGTTTATAATTAATTGTATTTTAATTAAAGATACAATGCAACGAAGTTCAATCTGCGTGCAGTTTCCTGTCTTTTCAGTCTTTTGTGAGGATTTCAGGTTAGTCGTTTGTCAAGGTGTAGTCCAAGATAACGAATCTGTTCTACAGGGGTAAGAGCCACATTATTAAAGTATACTGTAAGGCAGTCGGC
>NW_027106104.1:0-1047 GCF_000696795.3 Halyomorpha halys | reverse complement strand
AGGTCGCCGTCGTTCTCCAAGGAACATCCATTCGCGATAAAAGGAAAACGTATGTTATCAACCGAGGATGCATCTCCAGACATTTTCCCAACTATATAAGACCCGTACATTACCGTTATAACTGATATTAGCTGTCGATATGCCATTTTGAATTTATAAATTGTAAATCACTGTACATTTGTTACACACTGATATTACTTATAAAACTTTTTAAAAAAATTTAAGTAAATCCTCTGATGACTCAACACTTAATAGTAATTTAAATATAAACAATCATTTGTAATACTACAACTTAAATTCCAAAGGTCTTTTTTTCTGTTAAAACTTTATTATTTTTCTTATCAGGAATTTATGCCCTTGATTTTACTTTTTTTTTTCTTTATGTCATCCGAACGAAACGTTGTAAGGCTCATATGTCCTTTATCAAGTTTTGTATTATTAATTTTTGGGCATATATCATCTTAATTGAATCAATTTTTTCTATATTCCAAACTGAATTGAAGGCCATTTATTCAAATACTTTTTATTTTTCATCTGTTCTGTTGTCCAGACATGCTTTGTCTTGTAAATTGTTCTTTTTTCTGTCCATCTAATATCCAATATCATAAATATCCAAATTTCAGTGCACTGTTGTTACATTACATCTATCTTTCTATCAATTTACAATTTTGTTAGAAGCTTTTATTTTTTACTCTTCGGGAATCAGATTTATAGTAGGTGATTAAAGATACGGTATTTGAAGGTTGGAAGAGTCCTGGAGCAATGGACGGAGGAGGAAATGAAACTCCTTTAGTAATGTTACGGTTTACCATTCGTCGTAAACCTTCGTCTTGGCCTACAGTATCTTTTAATAATACCCCACTCATTCCTGTTGAACAGATCCGTTACTTAGGACTAAATCTGGAAAAAAGACTGACATGGAATCCTCATACAAGACTGAAAAGACAGGAAACTGCTCGTCGATTCCGACTATTACAACATTTACTAGACAAACGGTCCAAACTTCCAATCCATTACAAAAGACTGATCTACATGACTATTATAAGG
>NW_027106103.1:0-1151 GCF_000696795.3 Halyomorpha halys | reverse complement strand
TTTATTTCATTTTTTTTTTATTTTCATTTATTTTAATATCTATCAATAAATAAATCTATCAATCAATAAAAAAAAAAAAAAAAAACTTTTGGAAATTTGTATAAATTTTCGATGTCGTGTAATCTAATGGCTATGAAAGTGTTCATAATACATTTTGTATAAATGATTTGATTCTATAAAACTAATTTAATTGATATTAGAAATATATATTGTACAAACTTTGTTGATGAACTCATTTATTTTTTCTTTAAGTTTTAAATAAATCCTTACAAAGGGCATTTATTTATTTTTTTTCATTTATAGATGAAGAAACTTGTAATTTTAACAAATAATCACCATTTAGCGTTTCTGGATATGTAAAAAGATAACAAAAATTTTAGCCGCCCAAAATATGATGACTACCGATATTTTAAGACTCCTAGCACCTAACTGCCAAATCGCTCCCACTCCCCTCCCCCCGCCAAAAAATAAAAAATAAATAAGAATAGTTTTCATTTACATTTACATTTTTATGTACATTTTTGTTGATTTTTTTTTTTACACCATTTTTCTTAATACTTTCTGTAATCCGAATATACTCTGCAAGATTAGTTGGGATACCCGATATTACATTGTACGCAAAAGAGAAGTTATGCATGCTGGTTAGATAGAAAAAATATATAAAAGTTTTTTGAAGTCCCAAAAAATTATAACATTCATATAACAGAGAAATATGACCATTCGGGTATGATATCGATCGCTATATAGGACAGGACAGCCGATGTATGGTACAATATCCATAATGCCCCGTTCGGTATGGAGGGAGCCTCGTCTGATCCTGGGAATATATCCTGAGGACAGGCGATCCGTCCGAGGATTAGAGCTGGATAGATGGGCACATCCTATAGTCCAGGATATGGTCCATAGAGGAGCAATGGTAAGTAGTGGCTTCCTACCAGTTCCCTGCTACAATAAGCTCTGTAAGCTCCCATATTAGTTAGACCTCTTCACAGCATAGCCGCCAGGCCATATTATATATTATAACAAGAGCCTAAGAGGAGCAAAAAGTCTGTTATTTCCCCGTAAATTTTGTTAACTTTAATGAAAACTATGTATAATTACTAGTCAAAATTGTACATAATAAATCAGACAAATAAAATAGTAGTAAGGAT
>NW_027106102.1:115262-116210 GCF_000696795.3 Halyomorpha halys | reverse complement strand
TGGCTTAGAGGATTCTCTTTGGATAGAACGAAAATTACTCTATCTCATATCTTATCATTTAGAGATTAGTTAATTGTTAATTACTTACAATTATGTGTAAATAGTTGACAGTAGAGTAACATGGGGATGTGGCCAGAAAAAAATACACAAACAAACAGAACTTACTTATTTGTGCCGACGTTTCATTAGTGCTAAAAAACAACAACGAGATAACCTTAATTCGGAGAATAAATTTAATGATATATAACAATAAATTATGTAGATAGTAGTTGATAATATTATAAGATGGGCCACCCATAGCTCAGTGGTTAAGACACAGTGTTACCAATTTGATGTCTATTGGCGGTGCCGGTTCGAATCCGGCCTGGAACGTTGACTTTTTTCATTGAGTGGCGGTCCCACAAAATGAATAACTTTGACCCCCAACCATGGTTAGGCAGTATAGGACTCCAAAGGGAGTCTTGGCCGAAAAAAAAAAAATAAAATAAAATAATATAAGATATAATATGATATTTTTAGTAGTAAGTGGTACAGAAGTAAATAAAATAAAGATGAATAGTTTTTTTTTGAAATTTTTTAAATTTTTATTAATAAGTCTCATATGTTCCACTCTAAGGTCCTTCCACTCTTATTGCACCATTTGCACCTATATATCGAGGTTTTTGCATAGCCCACTACAACATTATGATATAGAGATGCGACATCGATGTTCAATACTAAAACATCGATGTTTTTTTAACCATTTCAGTAACATACGCATGCTCCGGCCAGTCAGAAGTGCTTTTTTAATCAACGAATTGGCCATGGACTCCAAAAAACATCAATGTTTTAAAATATCGTTTCTTACAATACATTACCCAAAAAACATCGGTGTTTTTGAACAACTATTTCAGAAACATGAGGTTTGTTCCAACGATCACGCATTCTACGGCCTGTCAGAAGTGGGTT
>NW_027106102.1:110971-112285 GCF_000696795.3 Halyomorpha halys | reverse complement strand
TCTTAGGACCTAGGAGAGACGCTCACCTAGGGGGCGTTGTAATATACCCAATGAGAAATAGGATTCCAAAAAGGCGACGCCCCTGGAACAAGTGGAGTAAAGGAGACAGAAGTAAGAAGACGGGATAGAGAAGAGCATAGACTTGGAGAAGTCCTAAGAAGGGTTCTTCAGAAATGGAACTCCACGGCTGAGACGACACCCATGGCAAAGGCACATCCAAGACATGAATCCAAATCAGAAGCTATTAAGATATATTAGGTAACAATTCATAATGCAAACAGTATTTTATGACAAACCATTTATCTGGAACATATAAATTCACTATCATGTTACATAATAACACCCCTTATTATATTATATAATTAATGCTAACGATATTTTATAAATATAAAGGTATTTAATTGGTAACTGGTAAACACACAAATAGCCTTTGGAAAAGAATCCAATTATAATAATAGTTTTGCAGGACTCGGTATAAATTAATTAATTAACTTATTTTTGGATAATTTCCTTCAGCGATTATCCTGAGGAAAGATACATAGCAACCTCAATGTTACATATGTAACTGATCTAGCCCAAACCATATACCATTCCTTCTGTTATAAACTCCCTAACCATTCAAACCCTCTAGTTTCTAACCTTGCTTACTCTTCCATTCCTGACAATCCTCTAAGGTACCTGAAAAGAAGAATTATAACATCAAGGATTAAGATTGTCTCTTTGAAAATGGCCTATGGGCCGAAGCGTTGGAAGTTTTTCAAAATAAATAGTTGAGAGAAAAATTGAATCATTGAAGTCTGTGTTTATAATAAAATAAACCACTCTCAAACAATCAATATATTAAATCAGTAATTAAATATTTAATATTGATAATATAATCATAGTTTCATGCTGACTGGATGGATCTCACTTACATCTTCTCTTCTTTCATGATCGACTCTGGTTGAGACTAATTCTACTTACTCATTGTTCCTAATTGTTAATTAATGGAATTAAAATGGTTTATTTAAGTTATAGTACTAAAATATATCTGAGAGTGCACTATGTTTAGTATATCTAACCAAATCAGTGTTTTGAGGGCAGATAGGGCTTCAATTGTTTTCTATGGCGTCTAACTGATTGATGTGTATATAAATGAGGTATTCTTGTGTTGCTTTTTTTTTTATTTCATTGGAAATAACAACCTAAATGTTGTATCTCCATTTAGTTCTTTTCGTCATTATCATACCCAAATAATTTAAATTTTTTATAATTGCAAATTAAGTCGGTCGTTTTATCAGCTTACAGGAGGAAGATTTCCCTTCCAGGAAACAA
>NW_027106102.1:108608-110921 GCF_000696795.3 Halyomorpha halys | reverse complement strand
TTATCATACCCAAATAATTTAAATTTTTTATAATTGCAAATTAAGTCGGTCGTTTTATCAGCTTACAGGAGGAA
This sequence comes from Halyomorpha halys, assembly GCF_000696795.3. NCBI lineage: Eukaryota > Metazoa > Arthropoda > Insecta > Hemiptera > Pentatomidae > Halyomorpha > Halyomorpha halys. The sequence goes on along the minus strand of NW_027106102.1, from coordinate 110,847 downwards.
GATTTCCCTTCCAGGAAACAAATTAAAAGACCTAATTAGCCTGATGGACATTAACATGATTTCCTCCTGCTACATATCCTATTATGACAGACTTAAATAATTTCAGTACCAAATTTTATATAATTTTTGAAAAGAAAACGTATTTATTTTCTTAAATCGTTTTTAATACTTTTCATACAAAATTTTTGTTCAAATAAAAGTTTTCTTCATATATTTGCTTGTTTCCCTTACTCCATTAATTTTCAAAAGAACAATGACGTATTTACTTGGTACTGGTTACTGCGAGACTGGTATTTATTATTTTATGAATTGAATTATCTATTTTTTTACGTTCGCCACACAGTAAAAGAGCCAGGAAGAAAAAAAGGCAGTTATCTCACCCCAATTTTTGATTACTTCAATGAAAACTATGTATAATTACTAGTTAAAATTTGATGAGTCTGCCAAGTATAGGTAGGGGGAATAAAAAATAGCGGCTGTTTCAAAACCTTAAAAAAACATAAATTTTTCATTCGGAGCTCTATAGAGAGAAATACTTTATTCATATATGCTGCCTAAATACATTAGGTTGCTATCAATCAGGTGACACAGCATACCTATCAATCCGTAATAGGACATATTTACATTACATATTCATGGTATAATCATAAAAAAAAAGATATACAATAATAGGATATAATAAACAATTTTTTTTTCACCACTACAGTTTCCTTTTACAATCCATTTCGGTCTGTACAACCAATACAAATGTTTCACTCACTCCCATTTTTCCCTCTCATTTCTGCTCAATTATTCAATTCACCCTATCAACAAATTCGCTCTCCGGAATTCACCCTCCTAGATCCTCTTCAGTGACCCGCTCCAACCAACAACACATGGAAATCTAAAAGAACATTATTTAAAGAAGAGTTAATTTTCTGAAATATAAGCCCTGAAAGAGCTATTTACGTCCAATAGTTCTCCAGATATAGCTTTTTAAAAAACAAAATTTCATAAAAATGTACTGAAACATCAGTAGTTAGTTTATTTTGAGAAATCTATATCTCAGGGACTATGTGACGTATAGATATCTATTAGCAATCAAATTAAAGCTAGTGTAATGTACTATAAAGTAGTTTATGACCTTTACTATCGTAGGAATAGTAGTTTTCATGAAATTTGCTAAAATATATTGATTTATAGTTAGACAATAGGTTTGATTTATAAAATACTTTATTTCAGAAACCATTGGACGTACAGATGTCTATCAACGCTCAAATTATAGCTAGTTAAATTTACTATAAAATAGTTAATGATGTTTATCTATGTAGGAGTAGTAGTTTATATGATGTTAGGGAAAAACATTTTGATAAACTCACAAAATGTTAATTTATAGTTGTTCCTATAAAATGTTTAAAATGTTATCTCTAGAGCCATAAGACGCACATATGTCTGCCAAAACTCAAAATAAAGGAAATTTAACTTACTATAAAGTAGTTTATGACACTCATCTTCGTAGGGGTAGTAGCTTTTTTGTATTTTATGTAATGTGTTTTAGCAAATTTCATGAAACCTATTACTCCTACGAAAATAAATATTATAAACTACTTTATAGTTCATTAAACTAGCTTTAATTTGAGTGCTAATAGACGTCTGTACGTCCAATAATTCCTGAGATATAGATTTCTCAAAATAAATCAACTAATTACTGATCTTTCAGTACGTTCTATACAACATTTTTATGAAATGTTTTGTTTTTTAAAAAGCTATATCTGGGGAAATATTGAACGTAAATAACTCTATTAGGGCTTACATTTTAGAAAATTTACTCTACTTTACATAATACTCTCTTAGATTTTCTATTGTTTTTTTGGTAGTTGTAAAGATATAGGAATAAAAAATTAATTATTTTTAACGTTTTGAAAAAGCTGCCATTTTTTATTTCCCTTAAGTATACTTGGCAGACTTGTAAATTTTGACTAGTACTTATAAATAGTTTTCATTAATGTAATCAAAAATTGGGGTGAGATAACTGCCTTTTTTTCTTCCCGGCTCTTGTACTATCTGTGTATTGATATGCCAGTTCTGTGAAACTCTTATTATATGTGAAATATCATCAAAACTACTATTCCTATGATGGTGAAGGTCATAAATTACTTTGTAGCCCATTAAACTAGCTTTAATTTGAATGCTAATAGACATCTGTACGTCACATAGTCCCTGAGATATAGATTTCTCAAAATAAACTAACTACTGATAT
>NW_027106102.1:105884-107340 GCF_000696795.3 Halyomorpha halys | reverse complement strand
AGAAATATATTTTAACAGGTAGATAGGTTTAAGTATTTTGGTTCTATGGTAACTAGAAAAAACGAAATTGATGAGGAAGCGGGAAATGCTTGTTATTTTTCAAGTTTGAAATTTCGTAGCTCGCCCGTTCTGTACAAAAACTTAGAAGCTTTTGAGGGAGGTTGCTCTGGCCCGCTTGAGAATAGGTCATACTCTCCTCACACACTCTCACCTGATCAGAAAACTGCCACCTCCAACGTGCAAATATTGTCAGTCCATTCTTATGATTAGACATATTTTTGAAGAATGTACTCACTATTTGCCAATAATAAACAGGATAGGACTGACCCCAAATTTATCAGAAGGTCTCACAGATGAGGAAGCTAAAATTATATTAGTGTTTGAATTTTTAAAAGCACATCGCCTTCTTTCTAAATTATAACTCCTCTTTGATTTTTATGTTTTTTATTTATTTTTTTTTAAAATTATTTTTCTATTTTTTTTTTATTTACTTTTATCATGCTATAGGCGTTGATGACCAGAGGGTTTTACGCCTTTAAGCAACAATCAACAACAACAACTTAGAAGTTAAAATTTACAAAACTATTGTTCTTGCCAATGTTAAACGTAAAATTTATGAAAATAAAGCATTACGTAAAATATTTAGACCGAAAAAGGATGAGTTAAGAGGAGAATTTAGAAGACTTCACGAACACTGTATTGAGGGAAATGAATCCGGTAAATATAATTTAGGTAGCATTGCGATGAATAAGGTGGTCGTGTAAGGTGAACCGACGCGTATACGTCAGTGGAGTAGACCGAAACGTAAAAGGGAGAATTGCTTTTCTAGATGTGAATCTACTTTAGACTTCTCTTATCTATATAATATAGATAGAGACGTGCCTACTTAAATATCGTTCTTTGGCTCAAAGAAAAATGTTAAAATTTTGATTAAGTAAATAACAATCGAGGAGTGGGTAGCTCAATGGTAAGGCTCTAACTTTAAGAACTGGGTTCGAATACGGCTTAGGCAGATAATTATTTATTGTTTCACTGTAGCCGTGAGTCAGCCCACTCAGCCTCAATAAATTTACTATTGATTACAAATTATTATTAATTACTAGTCAAAATTGATGAGTCTGCCAAGTATAGGTAGGGGGAATAAAAAATGGCGGCTGTCTCAAAACCTTAAAAAACCATTAATTTTTCATTCGGAGCTCTATATCTTAAAAACTACCAACAACGCTAGAAAATATAAGTGAACATTATTTAAAGAAGAGTAAATTTTCTGACATATTAGCCCTAAAAGAGCTATTTACGTCCAATAGTTCTCGAGATATAGCTTTTTAAAAAGTAAAATTTCTTAAAAATCTACTGAAAGATTAGTAGTTTATTTATTTTGAGAAATCTATATCTCAGGAACTATGTGACGTACAGATGTTTATTAGCACTCAAATTAAACCTAGTTTAATGGACG
>NW_027106102.1:101754-104207 GCF_000696795.3 Halyomorpha halys | reverse complement strand
GTCAATTATAAACGTTTATATAATTATTTTATATGGTTATAAGTTAAAAGAGGATACCAAAGAGAATAGACGATTTATGAGTTTAACTACACAAACCCTCGATTTCAAACCTTACAATCCGAAATCCTTCGTAAAATCCTCAATGTTCCTGATAGAAAATTATCGAACCACCCTATAACAACAGATTTGGTAAACGTACTTCAAACTATATGGTACCTATATTTGATTCAATCATTGATAAATATATCATTCACAAATAAAACTAAAAAAAAAAAAAAAAATTTGATTTCTTACTTTACCCCAGTCGAACAAATCCGCTACCTTGGATTACATTTGGACAAACGACTAACCTGGAATCCTCATACAAGACTGAAAAAACAGGAAACTGGACATCGATTTCGACTATTACAGCACTTACTAGACAAACGGTCTAAGCTTCCAACACATTACAAAAGACTGATCTACATGACTGTAATAAGGCCAATCTGGGCATACGGAGTTGAGCTTTGAGGCTCCACTAAACCTTCGAATTCCTCTTGAATCCAATCATTGCAATACAAAATCCTCAATTCTCCTTACTTTGTCACAAATAAAGTCATACATGAAGATCTTAATGTTCCCTATGTAACCGATCTAGCCCGAACCAGATATCACTCCTTCCATTATAAACTCCCTAACCACTAAAACCCTCTAGTTTCTAACCTTGCATCCTCTTCCATTCCTGACAATCCTCCGAGGCGCCTGAAAAGAAGATGGCCTCGAGACCAGGACATTTTTCTCTCTAAATGATAGTTGTTGTCTTTTTGTTTTTATAGACCTGATGAAGACCTGAAAATCAGGTCGAAACGTCGGCATAAATAAATATTTTTTTGTTTATTTATGTTGTTTCTTTCCTGACCGCACTCCTCGATCATCTTCTCCAATCAATTAAACTGTTTATTGTGAGACAACGTTTCGCCCCATTTTGCAGGGTTTCATCATAACTAAAAAAGATACAAAGAATGAAAATAATTTATATATATTTATAAATATTAAAATTAAAATTGTAAAACGCAATACACCACTTTTTCATTTATCGTTTATTCATTAAAAAATTCATTCTTAATTCAATTTTATTCTGGTACTTTCCCAATAAAAAAGAAAAATCTATCGCTACAACCCATATGGGATGCAGTACTTTGTAAAGAAGTATTCTTAATAGACTATTGGTTGTGCATGTAGGTGGTTTGTTCAAAATCATGCTCTACTGCTTGATGTTTCCCCCAGAAGGGCTCTCGAACCCACAGGTTTGACTCCCGGCTACAGTAACCGAATAAATACTTATCCGTTACTGGTGAATTCGAAATTCTTAGATTTAATAGCATAGTACCTTACCACTGAGCCACTCCGCTCCCACATTTATATTATAATAGCACTGAATATCTTAACTTCTTTTACATTTAGGGGGTCTTTTATTTTAAGGAAAAGAAGCCTTAAAGAAAGGACATTCTATTTTCTATTTGCATTAAATTAAGTTGGTGGCCCGTGCCTTATCGCAGATGGCGCTACCGTCGGAGGCACCTCTTCCTCTCTTATCAGCGCTTTCCACTTGGAGTGGAATTAAAACCTCTTTATAGAATTTTATGAACCTTTTATCGGAGATAACTATTGAGTATTTGTTTCCATGTTGATTAAAAGAGACGTTTTTATTTGAAGGAGATGGTGAAGGCAGCGGTCAAGATGGAAGAATGAATATTAATCACTATTTATTTATTTTCTGCCAACGTTTCGACCTAATAGGTTAGGGCTGTTAGGTGTGAGTGTAAACAGAAATAAAAGGTTCTCTGTTTACATTCACACATTCATTCAGCCCTGACCTACTAGGTTGAAACGTCGGCAGAAAATAAATAAATAGTGATTACCATATTTTTTCCTTCTTGATCCCTGTCCTGAAAAACTCCTTCAAATTATCTTATGGTCAATTATCGACATTTATTTATGAGAAGATTTTATTTTGTTTGTTTTTTATCAAAATATTTTAAGTTTCAACTACTGCTATGTATCGGTCTTTTGACAATCCTGGGTATTATTAAGGTGTTTCGTCATCTTCCCCCATACCTGATCAGGGTATCCTTCTGCGAAGCTTTTAGCGTCCCCGGATATGAAAACATCTGTATTAAGTTTGTCACATTACCAGAGGGCCCTGAGAAAATTAGATTGGCTAACCTTTAAGTGTTCTAACAAAAATGACAGATTTGACGAGAGATTGGAATCAAATTAACCAGCTGAAGGCCCTTCCTGGACATGTCAAACTTTTTTACACCTTCTCAGCCCTCGGGAGGGGGACGCCCGATCAGAGAGGAGATTTAAAAATAAGGTAACGCCCCAAAAGGGAAGTGGGAGAGAAATACAGAGGAAATTTAGAAGAGGAGACGGAGACACTCAAGAGGAAGGCTTAGACGAGTCAGGAGACA
>NW_027106102.1:96637-97253 GCF_000696795.3 Halyomorpha halys | reverse complement strand
TTCCATTATCAACAATTTATTGTGATTATAGGTAATAAAAATTATAATAATATAACATAATGTAATATAATAACAAATAATGATTGAATTTTATGAAGTAGAAATAAAATGGTGGGCGATGGAATGCGGAATTAAATATTTATGTTTTATCTAACGGGTGTGAGGAAAAACTCAAATAGTCATAAAAATATTTAATGAGCCAACGTTTCGTCCCACATTAGAGTGCTTTATCAGGGCTGCAGATGGAAGGCGAGCACGAAAATGATTTGTGAGTAAAATAGGTGGTTTTCATGCTCGACTTCAACCTGCAGCCCTGTTCAATCTAAAGCCATCTAATGTGGGACGAAACGTTAGCTTATATTAAACAGTTTTATGACTATTTGAGTTTTTTTTTGGACTGCACCCGAACCATCTTCCTTTTAATTCCACACACGGTCAATTATCGATCTTCCAATATATATATACGTGTGCATCGTGCGTGCCTGCCTCCGTGCGTGTGAGCGTGCGTTTTTGCGTGTGTGTGTAGGCTGAGACCTTATCCACCCTTGGCGAGATCCTCCCTACGCCCAGTACTTATCTAATCTTGATTCTCTCAAAAAACTTTCTACATTAATGC
>NW_027106102.1:95682-96587 GCF_000696795.3 Halyomorpha halys | reverse complement strand
CGGGGAAAGATGGTGGCGTCAAAACAATCATCAAAGATGGAAAGTGCAAAACGTGCAATCGTTCCATTATCAACAATTTATTGTGATTATAGGTACTAAAATTATAATAATATAACATAATGTAATATAATAACAAATAATGATTGAATTTTATGAAGTAGAAATAAAATGGTATGCGATGGAATGCGGAATAACATATTTGTATTTTATCTAACGGGTGCGAGGAAAAACTCAAATAGTCATAAAACTGTTTAATATAAGCTAACGTTTCGTCCCACAGTAGAGGGCTTTATCAGGGCTGCAGATGGAAGGCGAGCACGATAATGATTTGTGACTAAAATAAGTGGTTTTCATGCTCGACTTCAACCTGCAGCCCTGGTGAAGCCCTCTAATGTGGGACGAAACGTTAGCTTATATTAAACAGTTTTATGACTATTTGAGTTTTTTTTGGACTGCACCCGAACCTTCTTCCTTTTAATATCACACACGGTCAATTATCGATCTTCCAATATATGTATAGGGGGTGACGGTAGCAGTCTACCAATCCATAGATTGGAAGTTCGAGCCCGGCCCTACCCCCGGGTAATCCCGATTTTTTGAAGCATAAAAATTATGCAATACTCACTCACAATCTCCCCTCGGGCATATGTGAGGTCCGTTAGCCAATGGGGTGGCACTCACAAAAATATGCGTGGGAATGACGGACCCACCCTATGAAAATCACGTCAGGAAACGCGCGATGTATTTCTTAAGTACATCGCGCGAGGTTTTGGCCCTCCACGGTCTGTCACGCCAATGAAAAATATGTATATATACGTGTGTATCCGTGCGTGCGAGCGTGCGTTTTTGCGTGTGTATGTAGGCTGAGACCTTATCCACCCTTGGCGAGATCCTCCCTACGCCCA
>NW_027106102.1:92058-93350 GCF_000696795.3 Halyomorpha halys | reverse complement strand
TATATTCTATATATCAATAAGTGAAAGTAAAAAAAGATTAAGCAGTTAGTAATTTTTCTTATTTTATGATTTAATCTGAAGAAAAATTAATTGGAATTCATCTCCTTTCCAGAGGAGACTTAAAACAGCCAAGACGGTAAAAATACTCAACGGAGGGCCTTAATTCCGTTCTAGCCCTCCTTCTACGTCGGTTTTATTTTTCAATAAAGGTTTTACGACCCTTCCTCTCCAGGTTTAGTTAAAAGCGACCTCGGTGTAAACGATCGTCCCTTTTCCTCTTTGTGGGTGGGGGAGAGGAGGGAGGGCGCGGATTAAAAATCTCATCTCGGCCGGGATCGAAACCTCCTGCGGTTGAATGGGACTCTGCTAAATCTAAATGGAGAACCATTTTTAATTTAAATCGGCAAATGGATTCCCGCTGAAATTGATTACGTTCTACTGGCCGAGTTATCGATAAGTAATCGATCTATTAAAATTAAAGAGATGGTCAAGAAGTGGGAGGAGGGTGCGGTACAGACAATAGTAACTTTAAGATATTGAAAAATTATGATATGATGTTGAGAAATATTTACTATAATTATATATAGAATAGAAATATATAGCTATAATTTCGAAATTATAGCTATTTTACCACCTAAACTATTTTGCTTTTAAAAAATTATCTTAAAATATATGAACATTAATTTTTTTTTAGGAAAGAAAACTGATATTTAAAAACTTTTAGAAAAAAAAAAATTATCGAACCAACCTTTAACAAGATATTTGGTAAACGTACTTCAAAGTATCTGGTACCTATATTTGGTTCAATCATTGATAAATATATCATTCACAAATAAAACTAAAAAAAAATTTTATTTCCTACTTTACCCCAGTCGAACAGATCCACTACCTTGGACTACATCTGGAGAAACGACTAACCTGGAATCCTCAAACAAGACTGAAAAGACAGGAATCTGAACGTCGATCAGACTAACGTTTCGGTCAGAATTTCTAGCCTTCATCAGGGCTAATAGTATGAGATCGGAAATCTAAGTGAGTAGATCTAAATGATTAGATTTCCGATCTCATACTACTAGCCCTTATATGTATATAGGTTAATCTTAACTAGTCGAATCACGGAATACGCTGAGGGAATTATCGGATATTACCAATGTAATTTTAGTCGAAATCGTTCAACTATTGATAATGAGGTGTAGATATACTATTATAGTATATATAATAGAGTATATATAATAAATGTACTATTCAATTATCAATTATCAATTTTTTATCATTTATGATTTAATTCAATA
>NW_027106102.1:90033-90486 GCF_000696795.3 Halyomorpha halys | reverse complement strand
TTTTAGAAAAAAAAAAATTATCGAACCAACCTTTAACAAGATATTTGGTGAACGTACTTCAAAGTATATGGTACCTATATTTGGTTCAATCATTGATAAATATATCATTCACAAATAAAACTAAAAAAAAATATTTTATTTCCTACTTTACCCCAGTCGAACAGATCCACTACTTTGGACTACATCTGAAGAAACGACTAACCTGGAATCCTCAAACAAGACTGAAAAGACAGGAATCTGAACGTCGATCAGACTAACGTTTCGGTCAGAATTTTTAGCCTTCATCAGGGCTAATAGTAGGAGATCGAATTATCGGATATTACCAATGTGGTTTTAGACGAAATTGTTCAACTATTGATACAACTTTTTCATCACGTCAAATATTACAGAAAAATTTGGAATATAATTAAATAACATTATATAAATTTCAAAAAGGCCTTCGATTATTGACAT
>NW_027106102.1:85117-89769 GCF_000696795.3 Halyomorpha halys | reverse complement strand
AGGTATATAAGTTAATACTCACACTGTAATTCAGATATAAGCCACTTCAATTTGTAGATTCAATTTATTTATTTATTTTTTCAGTTTTTTAGACACTACTTGCATATCTTATATTATACATATCTTCTTACCTACATGATATTATATTTCATCTGTCACTGTTTTCAATCTACTACCATAACATTCCAAGATTATCAAGCAAATAAAATTTTGTACTATTCAATTATAAAGTTATCAATTTTTTATCATTTATGACTTAATTCAATATTTTGTATAATTCTAAATTTGTTTGTATACTATTCCTTTTCAATTGTGTGTTTCTGTAAATGTTGTTATCTCTTCTGTTCTATAGCCCTGGTGATGACCTGAAACTTAGGTCGAAACGTCGGTATAAAATAAATAAATATGGTTTTGTTTATTTATGTTGTTCTTTGCTCACCGCACCCCCCCCAAAAACTTCTCCAACTATTGATAACATTTTTTCATTACGTCAAATATTACAGAAAAAAATAGAATATAATTAAACAACATTATATAAATTTCAAAAAGGCCTTCGATTATTGACATAATATTTTGTGTGAAGAAGGAAAACTAAATAAGTAAATCTCGGATGTGCGTGACCGAAGCGCTTAATAAAGTACGAATCGGTAAGAACCTTGGGAAGTTCGACATTCGGTGAGGTTTAAAACAAAGCGATTCTTTATCACTTATCTTATTTAATCTAGCATTAGAATATGTTATTAAAAGTGTGGTGCATACCATATCACTTATCTTATTTAATTTAGATCTAGAAAATGTTAATACAAATAAGACGTGTATCGAAAAGGGTTTTGCTTTAGGTAGTAAAATACCGGTGCTTGGGTATCATGATGACTTGGTATTATTGGGTAAGGAAAAGGAAACTATAGAACTAAATACAATCGCGTTAATAAACTCCAGTAAGGAACTAGGTCTTGAAATAAATACTGATAAAACAAAATACATGGTTAGCAGTAGAAACGCGAGCAACCGAAATTGCTCGGTGATATATCAATAGGAGGAAATATGTTTGAATAGGAAGATAGATTTAAGTAATTAGGTTCTATGGTAACTAGAAAAAACGAAATTGATGAGGAAATTTAAGTGAGGTTTAAGTGGAGAAATGCTTGTTATTTTTAAATTGCTTATTACTGTATCTGAACTGGTAGATTTGGGTTCACTCGGGCATTTTTGGTAGTATCGCCATCGAACCTTCGGGTTTGTTAAGTCTTTATTTTTATTATACTACAATAATAATAATATTTCTATTACTTTTTCGATTTTTTATTTTTATATTTATAGCCCTTATTTTAAAATGTTTATAACGTTTCATAATTATCACATATATATTTATTACTTTTATTTAAATGTTTTTTTATTATGAAAGTATATTTGGTACTTTTTATTACATAGAATATGGTATGATCAAATAGGATTTTTATACTTGTATATTTTTAATCTGGATTATCTCTACAGGAAGTCTGGTGATTCAATTCATTTAAAATGTTTTGAGGTTAATGACTTCCATTTTGAATGAAATATTTATTAATTATTCATGACATTGTACAACGTTTCGGGACCACTGTCCCATATTCATATACTTTAAACCTACAACAATAATAAAACTATCATAACACCAATCTTCATCCTTATTTATTTTAATTTATACAATAATATTCACCTCATGATTTCATATGTGAAATCATGTCAACCATTTCTGCATCTTCACTTCTCTCTGGCACAACCATTGCTCTTATATTTCTTACTACCTCTTTGAACCTTATCTCATGTCCAGTGTGCTGTTTGGTTACCTCCCTGTTTTTTATAAGTCCTGTTTTGTATTTAATATTAACTTAGTGATTTACATAAACCTGTTTATTTCATCTGATTTTTATGTTTTTATTTTAAGTCTATTTATAATGTCGACGTAATGTGTATTTAAGTGTTTAGTGTCAGTTTTATAGTTTACTGTGTTTTGTATGTTTTTTGTCATGTATAAAAACTTCTAAAAAGCTTCTGTTTTTTGTATTTTGTGCTGTATCTATTATTTTTGGATTTTCAAAATTGAATTCGTGGTTCAGTTTTATGCTATGATAGGCTAGAGCTGTGCAATTTATATTTTTAGCATTTTTACAATTGCTGATATGTTGCTTAATCCTAGTTTCCAGTTTTTCAGATGTTTCACCAATATATACTTTTTCACAATTTTTACAATCTATCTTATAAATTGTGTTTAGTTTTTCCATCTTATCAACTTTGTGTTTCATGTTTGACAGCTTATTCTGTAATTTATTATTGTTGTATAAACCGGTTCTGATATTTGTATGGTCATATTCTGTCAGTGTTTTTTTAATTTTATTTGTAAGGCCTGGTATGTATTGGAGTTTAAAAAACTTTTTATTATTGCTATTACTATTTGTTTCCTCTTGTCCTTTTTTTCTGTTGCCTTCTATTGTAATCTTTTTGTTTTTTTCTTTATAAAATTCAGTGATTCTTTTTTGACTTGGTGGTTTTTCTATTTTATCTTTCTTTGTTGTTCTGATTACTTTTATTTCTGTACCATAATCTGTTTATCAATCTTTTGGAATAGAAGTTTTCTGTTAGCATGGTGTATATTTCAGTCTTAATATCTTTTGTGTAAATATTGTCAGATAAGTTTATTGCTCGAGCTATAAAATTTTTTGCAATGTTTTCTTTTTGGTATTGAGGGTGATTTGAAAAGAAATTTAGTAATCTAGTGCTTGTATTAGTTTTTTAATTCACTTTGTGGTTTTTTTTTCCATCTATGATTATGTCCATGTCCAGAAATCTTATTTTGTTATTTTGAGGTACTTCAACTGTGAATTCTATTCTTTTGTGGAACCCATTGCATAATTTCAAAATTTCTTGGTAGCAGTCCTTCGTATATTTTTCGAGTTTTTACTATTAAACTAGATTTTGATATATAGGTTAGTAATAGAAGACAAAAAAAAAAAAAATGAAAATATATAAAAAGAAAAGTATTAAAGAACTAAAAAATTAGGAAAAAAAATCACTCACTGCTATTATGTATTTAAACATTTGCTACATATGCCTCGGTAATATAGGAATAATAAACAATTATCCAACTAGATTTATTAGGCTGTGTGTATAGCGACCAAATGATTTTTGAATAAAGTGTGTTTTTTTAATTAATTAACAATTATTAATTGTCATTACATAGAATAATCTGACCACTGAATTTTCAGTTCACCCTGTTCGATGTATCGATTAATTAATCTATCACAGTATGAAATTTCAATAATGTACGACATGAATTCCAGAGAGGTTCGAACTTGAGTGAAAATACCAGAATTATGCCGCGAATCCATCAATCCCGAATTCCCGTCTCCCTGGTTGGAGAGTGGATTGGTCCAGCACTGGAAATACCTCCATCCTGTAATGCCATTTGAATATTTTAGGAACAAAAACTCTTTCATGTTTGTTTAGTAAATTATCTGTTCAAATCAAATAATATTTTGTAAATTTAGTCAAATATCATAAAAACTACCACTACTACGAAGATAAACGCCATAAACTATTTTATAGAATATTAAACTAGCTTTAATTTAAGTGTTAAAAGACATCTTTATGTCGAATAGTTTTTGAGATATAGATTTCTCAAAATAAATTCACTAATAATTTTTCAGTACATTTTTTATGAAAACTTTATAAAAATCTATATCTTGAGAACTATTGAACGTAAATAGCTCTATTAGGGTTCATATTTTAGTAAATTTACTCTTCTTTAAATAATGTCCTCTTGGGTTTTCTAGTATTGTTTGTAATTTTAAAGATACAGAGCTCCAAATGAAAAATTAATGCTTTTTTAAGGTTTTGAAACAGCCACCATTTTTTATTCTCCCTACCTATACTTGGAAGACTCATCAATTTTGACTATTAATTATACCTAGTTTTCATTAAAGTAATCAAAAATTGGGGTGTGATAACTGCATTTTTTCCTTCCCGGCTCTTGTACTAATTTTGGAGATATTCACGTCTAAAGATTTTCTCTCCATTTTTCCGTCAATGTTGATGTTTTTTTACCTTTCAAATTATGTTTCGTCACTCTTTGTATTTCTTACTTTAACCCATCTAAGTAATGTAAATTGTAAATGTATTCTTGTTAGCCCCTCATCTATTCCAAAGTACAATGTTTTTTGAACTCAGGAATTAGCTGTACCGCGTAACTTTTCGATCTGGGCCAAACATATTCGTTTTTTTATGCTTTATTTCATTTTCTTATCTTTTGTTTAACACCCCTTCTCCTTCTCTACTCTTTCCTTATTACTTCATAACTTTATATTTTATTTCATTCATTCTAGTATTCTATTCCGAAATGTTCTGATTATCATTGTGTAGAGGTTTTTTTTTTTTTTTTTTTTTGTAGTAAAAAGTTTAGAGCGTTTGTCAAGTATGTGTTGTAAAATCGGAATCTACGAGCAGTTGCTTGTCGTTTGAGTCTAGTGTGGGGTTCCCAAGTAAATCTCTTATCAAGATGGAGTTAGGGTTCATATTTTAGTAAATTTACTCTTCTTTAAATGATGTTCTCTTGGGTTTCCTAGGGTTGTTGGTAGTTGTAAAGATATAGAGCTCTGACTTCATAAAATATGAGC
>NW_027106102.1:81875-84193 GCF_000696795.3 Halyomorpha halys | reverse complement strand
AGACTCAAACTACAAGAAACTGCTCGTAGATTCCGATTTTAATTAACACATACTTGACAAACGCTCTAAACTCCCCTTTACTAAAAAAAAACAAAACACCTCTACACAATGATAATCAGAACATTTCGGACTAGAATACGAGAGTGAAAGAAATAAAACATAAAGTTATGAAGTAATAAGGAAAGAGTAGAAAAGAAGAAAGAAAAGAAAAAGAAATAAAGCGTAAAAAACGAATATGTTTGGTCCAGATCGAAGAGTTCAATAAATATCGTACGTTGGAATAGATGAGGGGGCTAACAAGAATACGTTTACAATTTAAATTACTTAGATGGGTTAAAGTAAGAAATATAAAGATTGACGAAACATAATTTGAAAGGTAAAAAAACATCAACATTGACGGAAAAATGGAGAGAAAATCTTTGGACGTGAATATCTCCAAAACTATTAGTACAAGAGCCAGGGAGGAAAAAATGCAGTTATCTCACCCCAATTTTTGATTAGTTTAATGAAAACTATGTATAATTACTAGTCAAAATTGATGAGTCTGCCAAGCATACGTAGGGGGAATAAAAACCTTAAAAAAACATTGATTTTCATTCTTAAAACTACCAACAGCACTAGGAAATTTAAGAGAACATTATTCAAAGAACATTAAATTTGCTGAAATATTAGCCCTCAAAAGCTATTTACGTCCAATAGTTCTCGAGATATAGCTTTTTAAAAAGCAACATTTCATAAAAAATGTACTGAAAGATTAGTAGTTAGTGTATTTATTTTGAGAAATCTATATCTCAGAAACTATGTGATGTATAGATGTCTATTAGCACTCATATTAAAGCTAGTTTAATATCCTATACAGTAATTTATGACCTTTATCTTCGCAGGAATAGCAGTTTTTGACAAAATAAAATAACAAAATGTTATATTCCATGTACGACAAAATATTCGATTGGATTTTTGGAAAAAATATACCCCATATATCTAAACCCATAAGACGCTCATATGTTTCCCAACACTTAAAATAAAGGAAATTTAACTTACTATGAAGTACTTTATGTCACTTATCATCGTAGGGATAGTAGTTTTTATGATATTCACATATGAATATAAATTTGACAAAAGAAAATTTGTCCGAACAACTACAATTCAATTTATTTTAGCAAATGTCATGAAAACTGCTACTTCTACGACGATAAACTACTTTATAGCTCATTAAACTAGCTTTAATTTGAGTGCTAACAGACATCTGTACGTCAAATGATTTTTGAGATATAGATTTTTCAAAATAAATTCCCTAACTACTGATCTTTTAATACATTCTGTACAACATTTTTAGGAGATGTTTTTTAAAAAGCTATATCTCGAGAACTATTTAAAGTAAATAATTCTATTAGGGCTAATATTTCAGCAAATTTACTCAATTTACTGCAATTATGTTCTCTTAGGTTTTTTGGGTTATTGCTACTTTTTAAGATAAAGAGCTCCGAATGAAGTTTTTTATAGTTTTGAAACAGCCGCTATTTTTTATTCCCCATACCTATACTTGGCAGACTCATCAACTTTGACTAGTAATTATACATAGTTTTCATTAAAGTAATCAAAGTTCGGGGTGAAATAACTGACTTTTTATCTTCTCGGCTCATGTAATAAAAATGCTAATGGACATATCTTCATAGGGATTATTATTTCTTGTCTTGAGATCCTTAGTTCATATTTTCTTTAGGACATTTAACCCTTCTTTTTGAGAAAATAAAAGAAGAGAATTTTATGTATTTATATACATATAGGAATATGTTGGTTATATATGGAATACAAAATCCCACAAGAAGGATTTCCAGAAATAAACCACTCTGAGCATTTACCAAGGGTTACGGAAAATGTGGAGAAGTGGTGCTTAGAGCTAAGGACTTGGAAGCCAATAGCGAAGATGTCCTGAGGACCTGTCGGCCGCAGGCTGTTTGTTGAGAGCCCAGAAGGATAATCCTTCGTCTAGATCCTAAATCCATTACAGGGAGATTAAATTCTCATTTTAGTCTTAAGCTTTTACCCGCAACAAACAGAGGGTGCGTGAGTGCGAAGGATTAGCCGTTTTACCATTATTCCTACCTCCCTGGATCGGAAGGCCCTTCCTTCACGAAAAACAATTCTGACGAGGTAAACATATACTTCTAGTGTAAAAAAGTAAATTTAAAAATCGCTGTATTCATCTACATATTTCTACAATAATATACAAGAACGGTTTGGAGTGTCACTTCAATATTGCGGATGTTCGAAATACTTGAATCTCACTGCTGCTTAAAGTAGTTGCGGTGCACGTA
>NW_027106102.1:76842-81825 GCF_000696795.3 Halyomorpha halys | reverse complement strand
GACGTAAGATGTCTATTATCACTACTGTAATTAATAAAAGTCATTAAGGGTAATTGTGGAGAAAATGTGCAGGTAATAAAATATGTAAGAAGCAAACAGGTCGAATATTTAGTGTTGGAAATGCGATGAACATTACTAACATGGGAGGATTAAAGAAGAAAGTTCGAAGTTTACGAGTCACTAAATATTACATCCACGGAACCACCTCTTGAGGGAAGAGTTTCTTGTTGAAATAAATTCTGAGCTTAGTTTGCAATTCAAATTTAAGCTTCATTAGCAGGGAACAGAAATCCGTTTCGCTAAGGGTCCCTTTGATGTAAGGAGGTGATGTTAACATCTCTCGGAACAGTCTAATAATATTTTGATTTACGTCTTGAATTTAGTAATGGTTATTTGTATGTGCACTTTCCATTATAACTTGCACACTGTTTTTCATTTTTTTTTTTCAGTTGCAGGGTACAGGCGTTGTATTCTCAAAGCAATAAACGTCAGAGTAGGGCAGAAATCATTACATGAATAATTTAACTCCATGGGGAGCCGTCTGTAGCTGAGGGAGTTGAGGGGTAGGCCTTGGCAACCTCGGGATCGCAGCGGTGCTGGTTCGAATTCGGCCTAGGGACCACCACAGAAATAAAAGTCGATTTATTTCTGTGGTGGTCCTGCGAAATGAAAACTTTTTCCCCAACCATGGTTAGCATAGGTTGGTACCCTGTAGATAATATCTCCCCCCCCCACCGTTTGTCAGAAATGAACAGCAATGGGGTAACAAAAAAATCAGATTCATTACTTAGGACTCCATCTTGACAAGAGATTTACTTGGGATCCCCATACTACACTCAAACGACAAGAAACTGCTCGTAGATTCCGATTTTACAACACATACTTGACAAACGCTCTAAACTCCCCTTTACTAAAAAAAAAAACACCTCTACACAATGATAATTAGAACATTTCAGACTAGAATACTAGAATGAAAGAAATAAAACGTAAAGTTATGAAGTAATAAGGAAAGAGTAGAGAAGGAGAAGGGGTGTTAAACGAAAGATGAGAAAAAGAAATAAAGCATAAAAAATTGAATATGTTTGGCCCAGATCGAAGAGTTCAATAAATATCGTACGTTGGAATAGATGAGGGGGCTAACAAGAATACGTTTACAATTTAAATTACTTGGGTTAAAGTAAGAAATATAAAGCGTGACGAAACATAATTTGAAAAGTAAAAAAAACATCAACATGGACGGAAAAATGGAGAGAAAATCTTTGGACGTGAATATCTCCAAAACTATTAGTACAAGAGCCGGTAAGAAACAAATGCAGTTATCTCTATCTTTTGATTTCTTTAATGAAAACTATCTATAATTACTAGCCAAAATTTATGAGTCTGCCAAGTATAGGTAGGGGGAATAAAAAATGGCGGCTGTTTCAAACCGTTAAAAATAATAATTTTTCATTCGGAGCTCTATATCATTAAAATTACAAACAGTACTGAAAACCCAAGAGGACATTATTTAAAGAAGAGGAAATTTGATGAAATATTTGCCCTAATAGAGCTATTTATAATCAATATTTCTCGAGATATTGCTTTTTAAAAAGAAATATTTCATAAAAAATGTACTGAAAGATAGTGTATTTATTTTGAGAAGTCTATATCTCAGAAACTATGTGACGTACAGATGTCTATTAGCACTCATATTAAAGCTAGTTTAATGGACTATAAAGAAGTATATAACCTTTACCTTCGTAGGAATAGTAGTTTTCATGATATTTGTTAAAATAAATTGATTTATAGTTGTTCGGACAATAAGTTTGATTTATGAAAAACTTTATCTCAGAAACCATTGGACGTACTGATGTCTGCCAGCGCTAAAATTAAAGCTAGTTATATTTACTATAAAATAGTTAATCATGTTTATCTTTGTAGGACTAGTAGTTTTTATGATATTTGACAAAATAAATTCACAAAATGTTAATTTCTAGTTGTTCGTATAAAATGTTTGATTTTTGAAAAAACTTAAAATAAATAAAATTTAACTTATTATAAAGTAGTTTATGACACTTATCGTCGTAGAGATAGTAGTTTTTATGATATTCACATATGAATACAAATTTGACAAACGAAAATTTGTCCAAACAACTATAAATCAATAATCATTTTATTGATAATTGATAATTTTAGTTTATCTTCGTAAGAGTAGTAGTTTTCATGATATTTGAAACTACTCCTACGAAGATAAACTTCTTAAACTACTTTATAGTCCATTAAACTAGTTGTAATTTGAGTGCTAACAGACATCTGTACGTCAAATGATTTTTGAGATATAGATTTTTCAAAATAAATTCCCTAACTACTGATCTTTTAATACATTCTGTACAACATTTTTAGGAGATGTTTTTTAAAAAGCTATATCTCGAGAACTATTTAAAGTAAATAATTCTATTAGGGCTAATATTTCAGCAAATTTACTCAATTTACTGCAATTATGTTCTCTTAGGTTTTTTGGGTTATTGCTACTTTTTAAGATAAAGAGCTCCGAATGAAGTTTTTTATAGTTTTGAAACAGCCGCTATTTTTTATTCCCCATACCTATACTTGGCAGACTCATCAACTTTGACTAGTAATTATACATAGTTTTCATTAAAGTAATCAAAGTTCGGGGTGAAATAACTGACTTTTTATCTTCTCGGCTCATGTAATAAAAATGCTAATGGACATATCTTCATAGGGATTATTATTTCTTGTCTTGAGATCCTTAGTTCATATTTTCTTTAGGACATTTAACCCTTCTTTTTGAGAAAATAAAAGAAGAGAATTTTATGTATTTATATACATATAGGAATATGTTGGTTATATATGGAATACAAAATCCCACAAGAAGGATTTCCAGAAATAAACCACTCTGAGCATTTACCAAGGGTTACGGAAAATGTGGAGAAGTGGTGCTTAGAGCTAAGGACTTGGAAGCCAATAGCGAAGATGTCCTGAGGACCTGTCGGCCGCAGGCTGTTTGTTGAGAGCCCAGAAGGATAATCCTTCGTCTAGATCCTAAATCCATTACAGGGAGATTAAATTCTCATTTTAGTCTTAAGCTTTTACCCGCAACAAACAGAGGGTGCGTGAGTGCGAAGGATTAGCCGTTTTACCATTATTCCTACCTCCCTGGATCGGAAGGCCCTTCCTTCACGAAAAACAATTCTGACGAGGTAAACATATACTTCTAGTGTAAAAAAGTAAATTTAAAAATCGCTGTATTCATCTACATATTTCTACAATAATATACAAGAACGGTTTGGAGTGTCACTTCAATATTGCGGATGTTCGAAATACTTGAATCTCACTGCTGCTTAAAGTAGTTGCGGTGCACGTATCACACAACTTTCACTCATTTGTGAGATTTAATCTATATATTGGGTTGTAAAATAAGTTCGTAGCGTTTTTAAATATTTCAATTAATCCTCTCTGTGTTTATAAAATCATGTTATATAATGATTACATATTCTAAAAAAGGATTAGTTAAGGTGCTTTTATGCACCAGTTTCAACCGAGATTCCTTATCTTTAAGTGGTATTTTGCTAGCTCAAAATAAAAGAGAAAAAAATTCATTTTCGTCACTTAATGATTTTTTATTTCAGAAAAGGAAAATCCCAGATTTATTCTTGTTTTGGGTCCATCAAAACTTTTTTTAACGGGAAACAGTCTAATTCACTGGATAACTGCAAAACGCACATAGAGGAGTTCATAGCACAAAAATCAGAGACGTTCGGGGAGAACGGAATTAAAAAATTACTTGAAAGATGGCAACGTGTAATAGATCAAAATGGGTCATATATAATTGATTGAAATTATTTACAAGAATCTGAAGTTTTTATTCAAATCACATAGTAAAAAGCTATTTTACAATCTAATTTATATATATTCCACATACTTTTCTGACCTATGGAAATTATCCATAATCAAAATGATTCCCAAACCTCGAAAGCCGCCAGAACATCTTCTTACCGTCCTTATCGGAAAAATCCTTGAGAAACTTATCTTAAAACGCCTGCATCCCCTGCTATAGAAGATCCGTAAATTTCTACCCCCTACATATTATTTCATTATCCGTTCTCATCTCTCATAGACAGGTTATTTCAAGTAAATCACAACAGCGCTTATTCATCCCTGTTTCCTCAGTCTACTGGTGTACCTCAAGGTAGTATCCTTGGTCCTATCCTTTACACAGTTTTTACAGCTGACATCCCAACCCATCCTAACACTATTCTCACCGCGTATGCCGATGACACATGCCTATTGTCAGTAAATAATGATCCTTCCATTGTATCCCAATCCCACATCACCACCCTCGAAGAATGGTGCCAAAACTGGAGGATTAAAATAAATCCCACCAAATCGCATTTAACCTTCGTCTTGCTCTACAGTATCTTTTAATAATACCCCACTCATTCCTGTTGAACAGATCCGTCACTTAGGACTAGATCTGGACAAACGACTGACATGGAATCCTCATTTACTAGACAAACGGTCTAAACTTCCAATCCATTACAAAAGACTGATCTACATGACTATTATAAGGCCTATTTGGACATACGGAGTTGAGCTATGGGGCTCCACTAAACCATTTAATTCCTCTCGAATCCAATCCTTACAGTCCAAAAACCTTAATGCTCCTAACTTTGTCACAAATCAAATCATCCATCAGTACCTCAATGTCCCCTATGTTGTCGATTTGGCCAGAACCAGATACCAATCCTTCCATTATAAACTTCCCAACCACCCAAACCAACTCGTTTCTAACCTGGCTCCTTCACTACCTAATAATCCTCCTAGATGTCTGAAAAGAAGATGGCCTCGAGATCTTCTCCTTTAGAAATGTTTTTGGAGTTCTATCAATGGGTAGATTCTCCACATGTTTTTATCATGTCATAATATCACTTACAGCAAATTTACTTGATGTGTATATATGTATACAGTTGTAAATATTAATAA
>NW_027106102.1:74452-76607 GCF_000696795.3 Halyomorpha halys | reverse complement strand
GGCCAAATTTACATTTCCACAGGACCGCTGCGGAAATAAAAGAAACCGGCGCTGTTGCAAGAAAATATTATCAGGCACTCGAAACGGAAAATCCCAACCTGACCCAGCCATATAATTTTTCCTGCTCGTAGGAAGTGGACAATGTCACAAGACCCAAAAAGGTCATATAGTTGAATGCTCATTCAGATTTTTCATTCACTCTCTTTCAACACTGGTCCATAGATTTTATGAAGAATTTTCCTCTTGAGTTTTAAACTATAAAAAAAAAAAAGAAAAAGTTTTAAACGATTCTACAAGAATCAATAAGTTTTAAATGGAAATATAGTTGATCTCTGCAACTCCTTTAATCTGCTCAAGTTGTGGAATAGCCATTGATCTAATAAAAGGGCTATCTGCAGATACCACCCGGGGGCAATTAAAAGTTTTTAAATTAATTTTGTTCAGTGTTTTCTCCGCGCGCCTTTCAATCCTTGTCACTAACAGCGATGGATAGTCTCATAGCAAAGTTTTCTTCTTCTTTACTAAAAGAAAAAATAAATCATATCGAGAAACTTGGAAAATTATATTGGAAATATAATATTGTATCTCTGTATTGTAAACTGTGTTGTACAGTTTTTTTTTATAATGTTGATTTTATTTATTTATTACTATGTACAACTGTACATTATAATACATTTAGTAAACTTTGATCGAGTCTGGCATCCAGGTCTGCTCTATAAACTTCGTCAATTCCTACCCCCAACATATTTCCTTATAATTTGCTCCTACCTCACCGATAGAACCTTTAAAGTAAATCATAACCTAGTCTACTCGTCCCTCTTTTCTCAGTCCGTCGGTGTTCCTCAAGGTAGTTCCTTAGGTCCCATTCTTTATACGGTTTATACAGCTGACATCCCAACCCACCCTAACACAATGCTAACAATATTTAATTTAATACAGGCGTGTAGAGAAACTACCCATTGGCAGCACTCTAATTACATTTTTTAATTTAATTTTACATTAGCAGGTCTCGTGGATATTTTCTTTTCAGACGCCTTTGACAAGAGCTCAAGAGGAGAAAAAAGGCAGTTATCTCACCCCAATTTTTGATTACTTTAATGAAAACTATGTATAACTAATAGTAAAAATTGACGAATCTGCCAAGTATAGGTAGGGGGAATAAAAAATGGCGGCTGTTTCAAACCGATAAAAACACTAATTTTTCATTCGGAGCTCTATATCTTAAAAAGTAGGTACAACACAAGAAAACCTAAGAGAACGTCATTTAAAGAAGAGCAAATTTGCTAAAATATGAGCCCTAATAGAGTTATTTACGTTAAATAGTTTTCGAAATATAGCTTTTTAAAAAGCAACATTTCATAAAAATGTTGTATTGGACGTACTGAAAGATCAGTAGTTAGGGAATTTATTTGGAAAAATCTACATCTCAAAAACTATTTAGTTTAGTTTAGTTTATTAGTTTATGACGTTTATTTTCGTAGGAGTAGTAGTTTTAATAAAAATAAATTAATTTATAGTTGTTCGGGTAAATTTTCATTTTCTAAATTTATATTCATATATGAATATCATAAAAACTACTACTCCTATGAAGATAAGTGTCATAAACTGCTTTATAGTTAGTTAAATTTCCTTTATTTTGAGTGTTGGCAGACATATGTGCGTCTTATGGATCTAGAGATATATTTTTTAAAAATCCAACATTTTGTACGAACAATTAGAAAGTAACATTCTGTGAGTTTATTTTGTGAAATATCATAAAAACTACTACTCCTACAAAGATAAACATAATTAACTATTTTGTAGTAAATTTATCTATCTTTAAAAAGCTATATCTCGAGAACTGTTGGACGTTAATTGCTCTTTTAGGGCTAATATTTCAGCAAGGTTACTCTTCTTTAAATAATGTTCTCTTAAATTTTATTGTGTTGTTGGTAGTTTTTAAGATATAGAGCTCCGAATGAAAAATGTATGTTTTTTTAAGGTTTTGAAACAGCCGCCATTTTTTATTCCCCCTACCTATACTTGGCACTCATCAATTTTGACTAATAATTATACACAGCTTTCATTGAAGTTGTAGCGAGAGGCAGCAAGTGATTGGACCACAACTCACCAGAGCGCTCCACCTCGAGCCTCACCGAAGCTCTCAAATTTACTT
>NW_027106102.1:72805-73194 GCF_000696795.3 Halyomorpha halys | reverse complement strand
CCTTTATTTTGAGTGTTGGCAGACATATGTGCGTCTTATGGATCTAGAGATATATTTTTTAAAAATCCAACATTTTGTACGAACAATTAGAAAGTAACATTCTGTGAGTTTATTTTGTGAAATATCATAAAAACTACTACTCCTACAAAGATAAACATAATTAACTATTTTGTAGTAAATTTATCTATCTTTAAAAAGCTATATCTCGAGAACTGTTGGACGTTAATTGCTCTTTTAGGGCTAATATTTCAGCTAATTTACTCTTCTTTAAATAATGTTCTCTTAAATTTTATTGTGTTGTTGGTAGTTTTTAAGATATAGAGCTCCGAATGAAATATTAATGTTTTTTTAAGGTTTTGAAACAGCCGCCATTTTTTATTCCCCCTACC
>NW_027106102.1:72407-72755 GCF_000696795.3 Halyomorpha halys | reverse complement strand
AACACGATGCGCTGGAAAGAGGATTTATATTAAATCCACTGTGAGGCCAAATATTAACATTTCAACATTAATGTTAAAATCAAATAATCATATTCCAAAGAGCGTTTTATTTTAATCTACCGAATAAATCTCTTAATAAGGGATTATTCCTTTTTTGTAATGAAAGGTTGGGGGTTGTGTTAAATCAAAAAAGAATACCAAAGATATATGTAATAATAATTTATTTATCTGCTTATGGGGCAACCCCTGTACAAATAGAGTTAGCCATGAAATACATAAAATAAATATATGTATATATGTCGGATTGCGGTCAAAAGTGAAACAAAAATAGGTTACAACTATTTATTT
>NW_027106102.1:71898-72357 GCF_000696795.3 Halyomorpha halys | reverse complement strand
TATCCTCAAAAGTGAAAAACCTGTAATTCGGTAAGAGGTTTGTAAGATATATCGCGGATTTAAAAAAAAATTTTTTTCTTTAATTGCTTGAGAGTCTTGTTCTAATTAGTATAATATAGACAAGTTTTACC
Organism: Halyomorpha halys; assembly: GCF_000696795.3. NCBI lineage: Eukaryota > Metazoa > Arthropoda > Insecta > Hemiptera > Pentatomidae > Halyomorpha > Halyomorpha halys. The sequence continues at coordinate 72,226 of NW_027106102.1, read as the reverse complement.
TTTTTTTTTTTTTTGTCTAGTTAACTGTGCTTCAGTTAGAATCCCCTTGCTAAAATAATTTTTTAGTTATTACTTCCTATTAAAAAGTAACAAAAAAAAAAAAAAAACGCGACGCTTAAAAATAAAAAAAAAATCAATTAACGCTGGGTAGAGTGATTAAGTTTTAATAGAGCTATTTACGTTTAGTAATTTCTAAACTTCTTTTCTAAATAACGAGAAATAAACATTTAGTTATAATTTTGTTTTTTCAAAAATCATAGAAATTGCTTCTCCTAACTAAGTAATCATTATATACAACTTAATGGCTATTTAGCTAATTTGAGCTCAA
>NW_027106102.1:69833-71410 GCF_000696795.3 Halyomorpha halys | reverse complement strand
TTCCTGACAATCCTCCGAGGCACCTGAAAAGATGGCCACGAGACCAGCTAATGTAAAATGTCATTAGAGTGCTACTAATGGGTAGTTTCTCTACACGCCTGTAACACTCCAATTTAACTCAGATCAGATTTACTAAATGTATTATAACGTACAGTTGTAAATAGCAATAATTAAATATTTAAAAAAAATAATATTAAAAAAATAAAACAAAAACTAAACCTCCTATTGGGACGATACGTATCCATCTCTAAGCAAAAGGTTTTGTGTTACATGTATAAAAAAAAGTTGAAGATCCAATTCTGAGAGTAAAAACAGAAATTCATACAACTGATTTTGGTTAATATTACTCAGTTTCGGCATGTATCATATTCAGGTTCTCATAATATGCGGGGCGATTTGTCAAAAAATGATAACAATCCTCAAGGGCCGTTCCATCACAAGCTGGACAAAGCTACTGTGGACCCAAAGTATATTTGTGTGGACCGACATTTAGAGTAATTGCATATTTACCGGAGAGTCGTAGTTTGGCAATTATTCCCAAGTGAGTTATAGGGCAGCTGATCTTTAGGTAGCTTTGAGGAGCATCCGTTTTAATGAAGACCCTACCGTACCACGGGCTATAGCTCCATTCTCGTAATAACAAGAGGTCTTTATCCTTGACAAATTTCCTGTATCTATCCGAGATCTCCCCCATTCTAATTTTGATACTTAACGAATCATTAAGTAGTATCGGGTCAAACATTCCGAAGCTTTTTAATATTTTTCTAATCTGCGTTACCCAATTATGTTGCAGACTCTAACGGTTGTTACTGTTCAGTTGCAGTAGCTTTAAATAACATGTAATAAAAATATTTATAAAGATATATATAATTGTGTTTATATATTTATACCAAAACATAAAAATATAGAATCTCTTATCAGATTAGTGAAGATTAAAAAATAATACCGTTCGCTTTGAACAGCCCTGATGAAGCCCTGCAAAGTGGGGCGAAACGTCGGACATTAAAATAGTTTCAAACTATTTGTTCTTTTTTTTTACCGCAACTCTGACCATCCACTTATATTTAAATCTTTACGGTCAACTATATATACATATATATTAAAAAATAATAATTTCGTCTGATGTGATGACTTATTGAGATGTCCACTTGGAGGGGGGGTGGAGTGTGTCCGTTGGAGAGGGATATCCGATATCTGTGAGATTAATGAATGATTTTACATATAATTACATTAGTGTGCGAAATTCCCATTGACCAATGAAGCGCTTAATCTGAGCGCCACTTTTGCTTAGAAGGATAATAGCATTATGGAATCTCCCTGCTGTTTATCGGCCATTTTTTTACTTGCCACCAATGAGGTCGCTAGATTTCGCCACGGTTATAAAACTTTTTAACTACTAAGATAAGAAAGAGACAGTCATAGCTCCCTTGAGAGGCGGTAAGTTACATTAACTTTGAAATCGTGGAATAAATCACAGAGTTATGTTTTATGTCACGAAATCGCATCTGGTTAGTGACAAGATTTATTTCAAATTATAATTTATTTAATAATAATCTTTATTTATTCTGGGATTGATC
>NW_027106102.1:69347-69783 GCF_000696795.3 Halyomorpha halys | reverse complement strand
AAGGATTTTGGACTGTAAGGATTGGATTCGGGAGGAATTTGATGGTTTAGTGGATCCCCAAAGCTCAACTCCGTATGTCCAGATAGGCCTTATAATAGTCATGTAAATCAGTCTTTTGTAATGTATTGGCAATTTAGACCGTCTAGTAAATGTTGTAATAGTGGGAATCTACGAGTAGTTTCCTGTCTTTTCAGTCTTGTATGAGGATTCCATGTCAGTCGTCTGTCGAGATTTAGTCCTAAGTAACGGATCTGGCGTCAAAATTAGGCTGCAGAGCTTTAGAGTGAAATACGAAATAAAAATGAAATTATAAACGTCATAAAATATAATAAAATAATGAATTACTAATTAATTAAAAAACACTATCCAAATTATAGTCTCAAAACATTTATTTCATTTACACGTCCAACGTTTCGGCCAATTCGGCCATCTTCAG
>NW_027106102.1:68346-69104 GCF_000696795.3 Halyomorpha halys | reverse complement strand
GCTACCAATGGGTAGTTTCTCTACACGCCTGTAACACTCCAATTTAACTCAGATCAGATTTACTAAATGTATTGTAATGTACAGTTGTAAATAGCAATAAATAAATATTAAAAAAAAAAATAAAACAAAAACTAAACCTCCTATTGGGACTATAGGTATCCATCTCTAAGCAAAACGTTTTGTGTTACATGTATAAAAAAAAGTTGAAGATCCAATCCTGGGAGTAAAAACAGAAATTCATACAACTGATTTTGGTTATATTACTTAGTTTCGGCATGTATCGGATTCAGTTCTCATGGTACGCGGGGCAATTTGTCAAAAAATAGAAACAATCCTCCAGGGCCGTTCCATCACAAGCTGGACAAAGCTTCTGTGTGTCCAAAGTATATTTGTGTGGACCGACATTTAGAGTAATTGCATATTTACCGGAGAGTCATAGTTGGACAATTATTCTCAAGTGAGTTATAGGAGAGCTGATCTTTAGGTAGCTTTGAGGAGCATCCGTTTTAATGAAGACCCTACCGTAGCACGAGTTATAGCTCCATTCTCGTAATAACAAGAGGTCTTTATCCTTGAAAAATTCCCTGTATCTATCCAAGATCTCCCCCTTTATAATTTTGATATCGGATCATTAAGTAGTATCGGGTCAAACATTCCGAAGCTTTCTAATATTTTTCTTATCTGCGTTACCAAATTATATTGCAGACACTAACGGTTATTACTGACCAGCTGAAGTAGCTTTAAATAACATTTAATAA
>NW_027106102.1:61162-62758 GCF_000696795.3 Halyomorpha halys | reverse complement strand
TGCATGTTTTATAATTATTATATAATAAAATATTAAGTATATGTTATATTTGTCAATTTATCTATAAACTATTCGGTGTGGGATGTTAGTTATATTCAGAGACACTTTGATCATGGGGCGCCTGTTTCGAGAGATATTAACATCACCTCCTTACATCAAAGAGAACCCCAACGAAACGGATTTCTGTTCCTAGCTAATGAAGCTTAAATTTGAATTGCAAACTAAGGCGAGGCTATAATACCAGCTCAAAGTTTGGCCTCAAGAAGTGGTTTCGCTCTTGTAGTATCTAGTAGAGTTACATGCATCATAATTATTATTTGGTATTTTTAACACAGAATTAAGAATTAAGGTCATGACAATGATTCAATTATCAATATATGTTTATTTTATTATTTTCATTAGAAAATTGAAACTTTTATGAAAGTAATAATTAAATGTGTTCTTTAAACTTCGTAAAACTTTAATTATTAATTAGTTGTATTAAGTTTTTTATTTGTTGATAGATATTAAAATCTGCCACACAGTTGTGGGCAATAGGAAACAGTGATGAATGATCTCATACATAATAAAATATAATAAAAGAAATTAAATAGATGAATTAAAAAAAAACATGAACATAATCAAACTATCTGTATTAAAAATAAATAAATAAAATAATATATATAATATTTACACAATCGACCTGAGAATCTCCGAGCCCACTCTATCCCCCACATGTGAGGGGTAGAGCAGAGCTCAAAAGATCCCAGCGCATCCCTCTCGCCGCATCACTGGTAGTGAGCCAGTGGAGGCTGAGCAAGTGCGCTAAAGCCGCAAACACTCAACTCGAGTGGAGAATCTGACCATTGCCAGAACTCCAATTGTCCATTTTTATTTTACAATAAGTCTCTTGGCCACTGCCGTTTCAACCTTCGGATCGTTTGGAACTAGATAGGGTTTGAACCAAAGGATTAGGATGGTTGGAAAGGTTTATATGGAATTTTGAGAATTTGGTTGGTATGAGATCAAGGACAAAATGGATATGTAGGTAATTATTAAGGCACGCCTGTTTCAAATAGATAAATACTAATAAATCTTTTATCAACTTAATTTGATGTTATTTTGTATCTTTTTGCTTTCAAATGTAACGTCTTTTGTTAACGTTCAAATTCCCCCATTCCCTTACCCTGTTGATACCTTTATCCCATTCTTGCGCTTTCCGTCAGACAGAAAAGTAGGCTCCCATTTTGATCATCATTTTTCTTTTTTCTTGAACTTTTTATTTTTCCTATTACAAGGATGCCTTAATAAATAATCAATTAACAAATGAAATATTTATTATTATAAGTTTGGGCGCGGTTAGAATAAATCAAACAGTAAAAACCAAATACACTTTATTTTGTGCTAAAGTTTCGCTCCACTTTGCAGGGTTTCATCAGCGCAGAAATAGATATAAACAACTAAAATAATGTAGCAAAATAAGAGAATAAGATAACATGAAATAAAAGTAAGCTAAGGTATAGCTAAGAATGATTTTAAAATATCTGAGAGTATATATGAAATGTACGATATAAATTAAAGAATCAGGAGTACATAAATTTAAAAACGAAATATATA
>NW_027106102.1:58680-59817 GCF_000696795.3 Halyomorpha halys | reverse complement strand
GGCATACGTGGTGAGGATTGCGTTAGGATGGGTTGGAATGTCAGCTGTGAAAACTGTACAAAGAATAGGACCAAGGATACTACCCTGAGGTACACCAGCAGACTGACGGAATAGGGATGAATAAGCGTCGTTGTAATTTACTTGAAATAATCTAATGTATAATTTAAAATAGCTTTTGGTAGGCATATATCAACGTTAAATGGTCGATCTCCTCGATCTACAGTATCCTTTCTAAATACACCACTAATGCCTGTTGAACAGATTCGATACTTAGGACTCCATCTTGACAAGAGACTTACTTTGAATCCACATACAAGACTGAAACGACAAGAAACTGCTCGTAGATTTCGATTGCATAAAAATATGTGTCTTTTCATTCCAAACTCCTTTCTCATCCTAATCCATTAGTTCTTAATCTCTCATCCTTAAGAATCCCTGATAATCCTCCGACCCGTCTTAGTACAAGAGCCAGGAAGAAAAAAAGGCAGTTATCTCACCCCAATTTTTGATTACTTTAATGAAAACTACGTATAATTACTAGTCAAAATTGATGATTCTACCAAGTAAAGGTAGGGGGAATAAAAATTGGCGAAATCGAAGCTCTATATCTTAAAAACAACACTGGAAAATCTAAGAGAACATTATTTAAAGAAGAGTAAATTTGCTGAAATATTATCCCTAAAAGAGCTATTTACGTCCAATAGTTCTCGAGATATAGCTTTTTAAAAAACAAAAGTTCTTAAAAATCTACTGAAAGATTAGTTGTTAGTTAATTTATTAGGAGAAATCTATATCTCAAGAACCATTTAATGTACAGATTTCTATTAGAACTCAAATTAAACCTAGGTTAATGAGCAATAAAGTAGTTTATGATGTTTATCTTCGTAGGAGTAACAGTTTACATGAAATTTGCTAAAATAAATTGATTGTTGAATGGTTTGAATGGAACCCCAATGCTCAATTTCGAATATCCAAATAGGTCTGATTATCATTAGAGCGTTTGTCAAGTAAGTGCTGTAGTAATCAAAATCTGCGATAAAACATACGTAAATAAAATAAACAATAAATATTTAATACAAAAATACGACAAATAAATCAATAAAAAATAATTATTAAAAACATTAGATAATATTTATT
>NW_027106102.1:55568-57135 GCF_000696795.3 Halyomorpha halys | reverse complement strand
CAAACCCATTAGTTTCTAATCTTGCTTCCTCTTTTATTCCGGACAATCCTCCGAGGCGTCTGAAAAGAAGATGGGCTCGAGACCTTATATTGTAAAAATATTTTTAGAGTGCTACCATTGGGTAGTTTCTTTACATACTTGTACCATACCATTATGATTTCCTCAAATTTACTCGATGTATTTATGTACAGTTGTAAATATCAATAAATAAATTAACAAAAAAAAAATTATGGAAAGAAAAAATGAAATTGGAAGAAAGAAAATATACGTAACTAATGAAATATGTAACCATAGTAACAGAATAATGAAACAAATTATAAAGTTAATTTAGACAAAAGAAGTGAATAGAACATATGATAATAATAATATATGATGAACATAGCTAATAATGTGGGTAAGGATAATTAAGAAAATAATAAAGAAGGGGTCGGGGGGTAAAGAAAGATAGGAAAAAAGAAAATCTAAAACTATTCATACGATTTTGATTAAACTCAATATGTCAATGAATATTTAAGTTAAATTTGATTTTTTACAAATGTCATCCTCTTAAGTATTTTTTATTTTGTTTATTTAAAAAAAAATAAATAGTTATCAATAATATAAAATGTAGAAATACAAGAAATACATAAAGTTCTTTAATATATAACTTGATGAATAACTGAAAGAGAAAAATAGATTCATACAGTCTTCACTCAAAATCATATTTTTATATTCTTAAAGTTATATCTTCTACTTTATTTTTCATTCATAAGTTCTAATTAGATTTTAAACTCTTCCAGTAGAAGATAAAACTTTAAGAAGATAAAAATATGGTTTTGAGTGAAGACTGTCTGAATAATATTAATAGTAAATTCATACAAAATCTTCGTATTATGCTGCAACATGACAATATAGCAAATACCTGAAGATGTGGTGACAACCCTGAAACGTTGTTATCGTTTATTAATGATATAAAATACAAGGAAGATTGTCATTCATAAGTTTTTATTAATATTATTTCCGTATTCATTAATTTTCTAGGCCTTTTTGTTATTCTCATTTAATTTTACGTTTTTTATTTTATTTATCTATTTGGTTACTTTGTTATCTCATTTAAGTGTTTTTATTTTTTTTAGCCCTGATAAAGCCCTGCAAAGTGGGGCGAAACGTTGGCTCACATCAAACAGTGTATCTTCCTTTTATTATTACACACTGTCAGTCTACGATTTTCAAAAAATATTTTAGATACTCAGTTGTTTTATCATTGTGGTCAGTTACAATTTAGAAATTAGCTCAGATACTTTTCATTTATTACTGTAATAGCAGTGTTAAATTTAGCACGTTAATTAGTTAATACAGATTAATTAATTAACGAGACAATAGTGAGACCCCCCCGAAGCAAAGCCTAATTTTACAGCCATTGGCCCGGAAAATGACTAAAACTCTTAGCCCTGCCTCCAGCTCCAAGTACCCTTACATCAGGAGCAGATGGAAGCAGTGGCTCAGGAATATTGTTTTGGAATAATGTTAAAAAATCTATCGTGGTGTTTCAGAACACATATTTTTATATTCCTCATGGTTGCAATAA
>NW_027106102.1:51558-54538 GCF_000696795.3 Halyomorpha halys | reverse complement strand
TCAGAAGCCCATTTTCTTGTCATATCTTTTATTCTTGTTTTTCTAAATTCTCACTTTTTTTTTAATTATTTTTATATTCACTATCCTTCCTGTTTCATTTATGTTCATGTATCTATCTGTATAATTTTTTTATCATTACTTTATTATTAATGTTCCATTATATTTTACACTTTTCTGTATCCCCTTTTTTTTTTTTTTTAAAAAAAAGGCAACTTTTCAAAAAAAAAATGATGTATGGGACGTACTGAAAGATCAGTAGTTAGTAAATTTTTTTTGAAAAATTTATATCTCAAAAACCATTTGACGTACAGATTTGTCAAATATCATAAAAGCTACTACTCCTGCAAAAATAAACATCATTAACTACTTTATAGCTCATTTAACTAGCTTTAATTTGAGTGCTGGCAGATATCAGTACGTCATATAGTTCCTGAGATATCTCAAAGATCAAAGATGAGAATTCTCAAAATAAATGATCAAATTAAACTAACTACTAATCTTTCAGTAGATTTTTAATAACTTTTGCTTTTTAAAAAGCTATATCTCGATAACTATTGGACGTAAATATCTCTTTTAGGGCTAACATTTAAGCAAATTTACTGTTCTTTAAATAATGTTCTCTAAGATTTTCTAGTCTTGTTGGTAGTTTTTAAGATATAGAGCTCCGTATGAAAAATCAATGTTTTGATATATGAATATAAATTTAGCAAATGAAAATTTGTCCGAACAACTATAAATGAATTTATTTTAGATATTTTTATGGAAACTATCACTCCTACGAAAATAAACGTGATAAAAAACTTTATAGCTCATTAAACTAGCTTTAATTTGAGTGCTAATAGACATCTGTACGTCAAATGGCTTGTGAGATATAGAGGTTTAAAAATAAATTTAATAACTACAAATCTTTCAGTACGTTCCATACAACATTTTTATGAAATGTTGCTTTTTAAAAAGCCATATCTCGAGAAATATTTAACGTAAATAGCTCTATTAGGGCTCATATTTTAGCAAATTTACTCTACTTTAAATGATTTTGTCTTAGGTTTTCTTGTGTTGTTGCTAATTTTTAAGATATAGAGCTCCGAATGAAAAGTTTTGAAACAGCCGCCATTTTTTAAAACCCCCTACCTATACTTGGCAGACTCATCAATTTTGACTAGTAATTATACCTAGTTTTTATTGAAGTAATAAAAAATAGGGGTGAGATAACTGCCTTTTTTTCTTCCCGGCTCTTGTACTATCTGTATAGTCGTCCTGATGGATCGCTGCCCATCTTAACCTAGCCTTCATATCATGAGATATTGACTGACCAGTCTCTGCATGCAGTTCACTCTTTTCCTTCATGTATTTGCAAGCCAATTTCCTTCGACAATAATCAACATAAATTTATTATATGTTGTATTTGATAAATCTTTTCATATTTTATACAGACTAATGACTTCTTGTTGGGCCTACACCCATGTTGAAACGACTCGTATTTCCATACAGAACTGTACTCAGCCAACATGGCTTCTAGAGTGAGAGGTGTAAAAGATGCCATTGCCGATAAACCGTAGAGCTATATAGTTAGAGTAGATGCTGACACTATAAAGGACAGAACTGCACTATAAAGCTGGCTGACAGCTGACTGGAATAGATAAGGCTGATCTGTTATTACTCCATCAGGACCGTTTTTATTGTTTCCTTCTCAGCAGGACATGTTATTGCTTCGGTTGGATTCCTGTCGGCTTCAACATCAACATTTATTATGTCCTCAACCCTTACCCTTACCTTGTGACATTATCCTGTCTGCTCCAGTTGGACAAACCACCTACACTAGCAATGTTAATAACTGATCTGTACAGCGTATAGAATACATAGTCAGGGTTGCGGTCAAAAGAGAAACAAAAATAGTTTACTATTTATTTTCCGACGTTTCGTCCCACTTTGCATGGCTTCATCAGGGCTAAAAAGATACAAAAAATAAAAGAAAACTGAGAATATTACAACAATAAGGTAATTTAAGCTAGGATAAATTACCTTATTGTTGTAATATTCTCAGTTTTCTTTTATTTTTTGTATCTTTTTAGCCCTGATGATGCCCTGAAAAGTAGGGCGAAACGTCGGAAAATAAATAGTTGTAAACTATTTTTGTTTCTCTTTTGACCCCAGCCCTGACCATCTTCTTATATATGAATTGTTACGGTCAACTATATATACATATATATTTATTTTTAAATTGTTTGTCTAGCTCTAATATAGATATTTATTCATCAAGTAATATAAATCATGGAACAAGCTTTCGTCCATTATTGAGAAATAAAAAGTATAATAAAATTGATGCCCCGCATCCAGAGTCGAGAGATTCCGTGATAAAGCTGTTCAAATTTATTAATTCATAATTTGTTTTGATTTCATAAAGTTATTTTACTAAAAGACCTCTTCTGTGAAAACTGATATTTCATATGAAACTCCCCAATACTCTAAGACAGGGGTGACCAACGAGTATTATAAGGTTACTATGGGAACTATGCCGGTACATCTATTGCTGTGTAAATCCAGTGATTCCCATCCAAACCTAAGAAAGGATTAGTGTCGACTCAATCTTCCCACTTACGCTTTGACCTACCCCGGATCCGTTTGTTACTAAGTCCAATAACTTACGGGTCTATCTTATTCAGTGCAATGCTATAACTTGAATTACATTTACCTGGCGAAGTTTCCTCAATTGAGCGGTATGTTGCCTTCTAAATTCTCCCGTTAACTTATTCTTTTTCGGTCCGAATTTATTACGTGAACTTTATTTTTGAAATCCTCAAGGCGCTGTTCATCTCTTAGGGTAAGAGGCCACGTCTCGCACCTATAAAGAAAGTAGGGAAGAATAATATATCTTTTTTTAAATAATTTATATATTGTTATCCACAACTGCATATGTAAATATATATGTTAAATAAATTTGCTGTAAGTAATATAATGACATGTGGAGAATCTACCCATT
>NW_027106102.1:44729-50388 GCF_000696795.3 Halyomorpha halys | reverse complement strand
ACTGGTATTTAAGAGAATCACAAGTCAAAAAACTAAGTACCAACTAAGTATGTGAGTCAATTATACAAATTTTTTTTTATGTAATAAATAAAATACTAAGAGTATTTACGAATTAATTGTTGAACTTGGCGAGGAAAATAGGTAAATGATGTTTTCTCAATTTGGGGACTTTTGTCGAGGCCTGAATGATTAAATTAGTCCTTTTGGAGAGACGTAAGATGTGTTCGCCGGTGCAGAAACACAATGGCTGCCGCTGTATACAGAGTCAGTTGCTAGCTTTTATTTAACTTTATCTCCTGCCAACTTCTAACTAGGTCCCTTCCTAGAGTTTACTGAGTGAAGTAGATACTCGATTTGGAGGACTTTTAAAGGGCTCAAGTCCTCACTCCCTCTTTAATATGTACCTAGTTCAGTTGTAAATTTTATATGGGTCTCGAGGGGAAGATCAAATAAAATAAAAAGCTCATAGTTTGTCGACTTTTAGTACAAGAGCCGGGAACAAAAAAAAGGCAGTTATATCACCCCAATTATTGATTACTTTAACCAAAAAATAGGTATAATTACTAGTCAAAACTGATGAGTCTGCCAAGTATAGGTAGGGGAATAAAAAATGGCGGCTGTTTCAAAACGTCAAAAAAAATTTTTTTTTCATTCGGAGCTCTATATCTTCAAAACTACCAACATCACTAGAAAATGTAAGAGAATATCATTTAAAGTAGTGTTAATTTGCTAAAATATGAACCCTAATAGAGCTATTTACGTCCAATAGTTCTCGAGATATAGCTTTTTAAAAAGTTAATTAATTTTGAACATTTTATATCTCAAAAACCATTCGACGTATAGATGTCTATTAGTACTCAAATTAAAGCTAGTTTAATGAGGTATAAAGTAGTTTATGACATTTATTTTTGTAGGAATAGTATTTTTTATGAAATTTGATAAAATAAATTAATTTATAGTTGTTCGGACAAATTTTTATTTGCCAAATTTATATTCATATGTGAATATCATAAAAACTACTACCCCTATGAAGATAAGTGTCATAAAGTACTTTATTCTAAGTTAAATTTCCTTTATTTTGAGTTCTGGCAGACATATGTGCGCCTAACGAGTTTATATTCTAAAGATATATTTTTTCAAAAATCCAATATTTTATACGAACAACTAGAAATTAACATTCTGTGAGTTTATTTCTTCAAATATTATAAAAACTACTACTCCTATAAAGATAAACATAATTCACTATTGTAGTAAATTTAACTAGCTTTAATTTGAGTGCTGGCAGACATCTGTAGGACCAATGGTTTCTGAAATAAAGTTTTTCATAAATCAAATTTATTGTCCGCGCAACTATAAATCAATTTATTTTGGCAAATATCATGAAAATACTATAACTACGAAGTTAAGGGTCACAAAATACTTCATAGTACATTAAACTACCTTTAATTTGATTGCTAAAACTTATTTAAGTACCTTAATGAAAACTATGTATAATAACTAGTCAAAACTGATGAGTCTGCCAAGTATAGGTAGGGGGAATAAAAAATGGTGGCTGTTTCAAAACGTTAATAAAAAATAATTTTTCATTCTGAGCTCTATATCTTAAAAACTACCAACACCACTAGAATATTTAAGAGAACATCATTTGAAGTAGAGTAAATTTGCTGAAGTACGTTTTTGTAAGTTAAATTTCCTTTATTTTGAGTGCTGGCAGACATATGTGCGTCATATGGGTTTATATTCTAGAGATATATTTTTTCAAAAATCCAACATTTTATAAAAACAACTATAAATTAACATTTTGTGAGTTTATTTCAAAACTACTACTCCTACAAAGATAAAGAATATTAACTATTTTTTAGTAAATTTAACTAGCTTTAATTTGAGTGCTAGCAGACATCTGTACGTCCAATGGATTCTGAGATAAATTTATTTAGTTTTTCATAACTCATATTTATTGTCCGAACAACTATACATCTATTTATTTTAGCAAATAACATGAAAGCTACTATTCCTACCAAGGTAAAGTTCATAAAATTCTTCATATTACATTAAAGTAGCCTTAATTTGAGTGCTAGCAGATATCTGTACGTCACATAGATTCTGAGATATAGATTTCTCAAAGTAAATTAACTATTTTACTAGTTAGTCAAAGTTTAATTAACTAGTTAGTAAATAACTACTTGGTTTTTCATAACTCAAATTTATTGTCCGAACAACTATAAATCATGAAAACTACTATTCCTACGAAGGTAAAGGTCATAAACTACTTTATAGTACATTAAACTAGCTTTAATTTGATTGCTGAAAGGCAGTTATTTGATTACTTTAATGAAAACTACGTATAATTACTAGTCTAAATTGATGAGTCTGCCAAGTATAGGTTAGGGGGAATAACAAAGCAGCTGTGTCAATACATTAATAAAAAATAATTTTACATTCAGAGCTCTATATCTTTAAAACTACCAACAACTTTAGAATATTTAAGAGAACACCATTTAAAGTAGAGTAAATTTGATAAAGTATGAGCCCTAATAGAGCTCTTTAGGTCAATAGTTCCAGAGATGTAGCTTTTTTTTTTTTTTTTAAATTAATTTATTTTGAAATGTCTATATCTCAAAAACCATTCGACGTAAAAATTTGTATTAGCACTCAAATTAAAGCTAGTTTAATGTACTCTAAAGTAGTTTATGATGTTTATCTTCGAAGGACTAGTAGTTTTCATGATATTTGCTAAAATAAATTGATTTATAGTTGTTCGAACAATACGTTTTATTTATAAAAAACCATTTGATGTACAGATATCTGCGAGCACTCAAATTAAAGCTAGTTAAATTTACTATAAAATAATTCATAACGTTTATCTTTGTAGGAGTAGCAGTTTTTATGATATTTGACAAAATAAATCCACAAAATTTCTAGTTCGGATAAAATTAATGAATTTTGAAAAAAAAGTTCACAAGAACCATAAGACATACATATGTCTGCCAGCACTCAAAACGTAATTTAACTTACTAAAAATTAGTAAGTAGTTTTTAAGAGGTGTAAGGGTAGTAGTTTCCATGATATTCACGTACGAATATAAATATTGCACATGAAAATTTATCTCAACAACTAGAAATTAATTCGTTTTAGCAAATATCATGAAAACTACTACTCCTTCGAAGATAAACATCATAAACTACTTTATAGCTCATTATACTACATTTAATTTGAGTGCTAATAGACACCTCTAATGGTTCCTGAGATATTGCATTCTCAAAATAAATTAACTTACTACTGATCTTTCTTTCTTTACATGTTTTTGTTTTTTTAATATTGCTTTTTTCTTGACAAGAGACTTACTTGGAATCCACACACAAGACTGAAACGACAAGAAACTGCTCGTAGATTCCGATTGCTATAACACTTACTTGACAATCGCTCTAAACTTCCCATTCACTACAAAAAATTAGTATACACTACAATAATCAGAATCAATTTCGACATATCGAATTGAGCTCTGGGGCTCCACCAAACCATCAAATTCTTCCCGCATCCAATCGTTACAATCCAAAATCCTACGTAAAATCCTTGATGCTCTTTATTACGTCACAAATAAACTCATTCATAAAAACCTTAACATTAGCGTATTTTTATTCCAAACTCCTTAATCCATTAATTCTTAATCTTTCATCCTTAACAATCCCTGATAATCCTCCAACGCGTCTTAGTAGAAGAGCCAGGAAGAAAAAAAGACAGTTATCTCACCCCAATTTCTGATTACTTTAATGAAAACTATGTATAATTAATAGTCAAAATCGATGAGTCTGCCAAGTATAGATGTGGGGGGGGGGGGTAAAAAATGGCGGCTGTTTCAAAACGATAAAAAAAATTAATTTTTCATTCGGAGCTCTATATCTTTAAATGTAGCAACAACGGAAGGAAACCTAAGAGAAGGTGATTTAAAGAAGAGTAAATTTGCTAAAATATGGGTCCTAGTAAAGTTATTTACGTTAAATAGTTTTCGAGATATGGCTTTTTAAAAAGCAGCATTTCATAAAAATGTTGTATGGGACGTACTGAAAGATCAGTAGTTAGTGAATTTATTTTGAAAAATCTATATCTCAAAAACCATTTGACATACAGATGCCTATTAGCACTCAAATTAAAGCTAGCTTAATGAGCTATAAAGTAGTTTATGATGTTTATCTTCGTAGGAGTAATAGTTTTCATGAAATTTGCAAATATAAATTGAATTACAGTTGTTCGGACAAATTTTTATTTGCCAAATTTATATTCATGTATGGATATTATAAAAACTACTACCCCTTCGAACAACTAGAAATTAACATTTTGTGAGTTTATTTTGTCAAATATCATAAAATCTACTAGTCCTACAAAGTTAAACATTATTAACTATTTTATAGTAAATTTACATAGCTTTAATTTGAGCGCTGGCAGACATCAGTACGTCCAATGGTTTCTGAAATGAAGTTTTTCATAAATCAAATTTATTGTCCGAACAACTATAAGTCAATTTATTTTAGCATATATCATAAAAACTACTATTCCTACGAAGGTAAAGGTCATAAACTTCTTTATAGTCCGTTATATTAGCTTTAATTTGAGTGCTAATAGACATCTGTACGTCACATAGTTCCTGAGATATAGATTTCATAAAATAAATTAACTAACTACTAATCTTTCAGAAGATTTTTAAGAAATTTTCCTTTTTAAAAAGCTATATTTCGAGAACTATTGGACGTAAATAGCTCTTTTAAGGCTAATATTTCAGCAAATTTACTCTTCTTTAAATTATGTGGTTTTCTAGTGTTGTTTGTAATTTTAAAGATATAGAGCTCCGAATGAAAAATTAGTGTTTTTTCAGTTTTTAAAATAGCCGCCATTTTTTATTTCCCCTACTTGGCAGACTCATCAATTTTGATTACTAATTATACTAATTATAAACTAATTATACATAGTTTTCATTATAGTAATCAAAAATTGGGGTGAGATATCTGCCTTTTTTCTCCTTTTGGGCTCTTGTACGATCTGAAAAGAAGCCACGTGGCTTTCTAATTTAAATTAATACTTGAAGTGCATTCCACAAATTTACTTATAGTTATAAATTAATAGTCGAAATGGTTTCAATGTATTAAACTTGTTCTACGCGTGTGTCATTTATATCATATCCAAATCTATGATTGCTTGGCAAAGAAAGAAAGAAACGTCCATATATACGCTTGTGTGTTTCAGAGAACATAACATTTAATTAA
The DNA here is from genome assembly GCF_000696795.3 of Halyomorpha halys. NCBI lineage: Eukaryota > Metazoa > Arthropoda > Insecta > Hemiptera > Pentatomidae > Halyomorpha > Halyomorpha halys. Next base: position 45,130 of record NW_027106102.1, on the reverse strand, counting down.
ATTCGTCTACTTCTTTCGCTTAATCATATGCAAAAGTATTTTTCTTCAAAAAACTCGAATATTTTCAAACTCTTTTGGATGTAAAAATAATTAATAGGAAGATTTCTGATTGGCCGTATTTAATATATATAAATGGATGATGTCCAGGTACAGTCAACTATCTTGTCATCATTATGTTTAATTTGAATTTAATTAATTAATTTCTTTGTAACTTTCAATTTTGTTTAATTAATCTATGTACTAGGGATGCGACATCGATGTCGATGTTTTGAATTCATCGATGTTTTAATCAAAACATTGATGTCAAAAACATCGATGTTTTTAAGCCGATGTTTTTTTAACATCGATGTTTTACGTTTGTCCCAATCTTTAATTTTTTTTTTTCCAAAAGTAACTAAATG
>NW_027106102.1:43334-43756 GCF_000696795.3 Halyomorpha halys | reverse complement strand
TTTTGTGAGTTTATTTTGTCAAATATAAAAACTACTACTCCTACGAAGGTAAACATAATTAACTATTTTGTAGTAAATTTAACTAGCTTTAATTTAGGTGCTAGTAGACATCTGTACGTCCAATGGTTTTTGAAATAAAGTTTTTCATAAATCAAATTTGAAAACTACTATTCCTACGAAGGTAAAGGTCATAAACTTCTTTATGGTCCATTAAATTAGCTTAATTTGAGTGCTAATAGACATCTGTAAGTCACATAGTTCATGAAATATAGATTTCTGAAAATAAATAAACTAAGTACTAATCTTTCAGAAATTTTGCTTTTTAAAAAGCTATATCTCGAAAACTATTGGACGTAATTAGCTCTTTTAGGGCTGATATTTAAGTAAATTTACTCTTCTTTAAATAATGTTCTCTTAGATTT
>NW_027106102.1:38760-40874 GCF_000696795.3 Halyomorpha halys | reverse complement strand
AAAAGCCAAAAAAAAAAAAAATGAAAAACCCAGTGGTTTCAATTAATATTTAATAATTAAAACTGACTGTCACGAAAAAAAAAATAGTAACAATAAACTATTTATAATAAAAAATTAAATAAATATTTGAGCTAATGTTGAAGTTAATATTTGCTCGTTTCACTTCAGTATCAATTATTTTTACAGACTGGCAGTTTTTTTTCAATATAACGACCGAACTGATACAAACAAATTCAGTTAATACACACCAATTGTTGATTACTTAAACGAAAACTATGTGTAATTACTTGTTAAAATTAATTAGAGTGTTATCAATGGATAGTTTCTCTATATGTCTGTATCTCTCCATTTTTATATTACATCAAATTTTATTAATGTAAATACAGTTGTAAATTGCAATAAATAAATGCAAAAAAAAATGTATGAGTCCACCAAGTATAGGTAGGCAGAATACAAAATGGCGGCTGTTTCAAAACATTAAATAAAGTTAATTTTTGATTCGGAGCTCTATATCTTTGAAAGTAGCAACAGAAAATTTAAGAGAACATCATTTAATGTAGAGTAAAGCCGAAATATAAGCCCTAATAGAACTATATACGTTCAGTAGTTCTCAAGATACAGCTTTTTAAAAAAGCAACATTTAATGAGATACATCAACAAAAAATCAGTAGTTAGTGAATCTCTATCTCAAAAACTGTTCGACGTACAGATGTTTGCTAGCACTCAAATTAAAGCTAGTTAAATGTACTATAAGAACGTTTAAGTAAAATTCACCAATTGTTATCTAGTAAATATCAATGAAAATACTATAGAAACTGATTTTATTTTGTAGGTGTATATACCCTGTATAAATTACCAATTTTATATGCATTGTTTAGGCTAGCTTTGTAATTAACAAGATTTGCTATTGTAGCAGACGATATATGTAAGAAAACTGTGATGTTTTACTATTATTCTACTATTTTCTACTTAAAACTATGAGTTTCATAAAGTTTTACCCTTAGTGTTTTCAACATATAGTACAAGAGCCGGGAAGATAAAAAGACAGTTATCTTACCCCAATTTTTGATTACTTTAATGACAACTATGTATAATTACTAGTCAAAATTGATGAGTGCTAAGTATAGGTAGGGGAATTAAAAACCTTAATAAAAATGCGGCAGTTCAAAACCTTAAATAAACACTTATTTTTCATTCGGAGCTCTGTATCTTAAAAACTACCAACAACACTAGAACATCTAAGAGAACATTATTTGAAGAAGAGTAAATTTGCTGAAATATTAGATCTAAAAGAGCTATTTACGTCAAATAGTTCTCGAGAAATAGCTTTTTAAAAAGCAAAATTTCTTAAATTCTACTGAAAGATTAGTAGTTAGCTAATATATTTTGAGAAATCTTTATCTCAGGAACTATGCAACGTACATATGTCAATTAGAACTCAAATTAAAGCTAGTTTAACGGACATTAAAGTAGTTTATGATGTTTATCTTCATAGGAATAGTAGTTTTCCTGATAATTTCCAAAACAAGTTCACAAAATGTAAATTTCTATGTGTTTGGACAAAATTTTTAGTTTATGCAAAACTATATATCAGTAATATCTTTTATGCATTAATTTATTGGCCGAACAACTATACATCTATTTATTTTTGCAAATATCATGAAAACTACTATTCCTACGAAGATAAAGGTAATAAACTTCTTTATAGTCCATTATACTAGCTTTAATGTGAGTGTTAATAGACATCTGTACGTCACATAGTTCCTGAGATATAGATTTCTCAAAATAAATTAACTAACTACTAATCTTGCAGTAGATTTTTTTGCAAATATCATGAAAACTACTATTCCTACGAAGATAAAGGTAATAAACTTCTTTATAGTCCTTTATACTAGCTTTAATGTGAGTGTTAATAGACATCTGTACGTCACATAGTTCCTGAGATATAGATTTCTCAAAATAAATTAAGTAACTACTAATCTTTCAGTAGATTTTTAAGAAATTTTGCTTTTTAAAAAGCTTTATCTCGAGAACTATTGGACGTAAATAGCTGTTTTAGGGCTAATATTTTAGCAAATTTACTCTTCTTTAAATAATGTCCTCTTAGGTTTTCT
>NW_027106102.1:33548-34070 GCF_000696795.3 Halyomorpha halys | reverse complement strand
GGGTTATAATATATAATATAAACTATAATATATTGGGTCATTTTATATGAAATGTCCGTTAAATTATTTGAGAAATTCAAAGTGGGATTAGTGGACTTTTCTTGTTTACTATGTTTATCTTCACAGATTATTATGCACTGTTATTAATTAATTCTCTTTGATAATATTTACTATCGTAGAACATTTTTTAGTATGCTATAAAATCGATCTAGTTTAAACATGGACACTCGGCAGCCCAAGATCCAGGAAACATCACCACGGCGTTTAGGGATTGCTGTGGGATGCTCCACATGTCAGTGTTATTCAGAGAGGCAAGCATGGCGGACGTACAAGATGTTTCAGCTTTTGCACTGGGCTTATATTATTTTTATTACAAAAAAAGAAATTGAAAGGAAATTAAATATAAATAAATAAGATTAAATATAAAAGTTATCATTTAAATGTACCAACAAACACCTTTAACCTCCTAACAGCTCTCATTTGCAACTAGACAAAGAACAATGGTGGAGATGCTACACGAGC
>NW_027106102.1:27779-29293 GCF_000696795.3 Halyomorpha halys | reverse complement strand
ACCAATTTACACTAAATTTGGTGACTTCTGTAGGGTTATAAGGGAAAGATGTGTGATGCGCTCACCATACCAGAACTTTTTTATTTTTTATAGTGTTTATTATAACCAGAAAAAAAATGAAATGTTTTTATTTATTTATTGAATACCAGATCGGGCCTTACATGGTTGATATAACCGTTACATTTTATTTTTTTTAACAATTGATTATAGGGGGGAGGGGGATAAAAACTAGTGCAAAAGACACCCCTACCTACATACAATGCTATCATTAAAAGAAAAAGTAGGATAAAATAAATAGATAAAAATGTAGCTTTTTAATAAAAGAGAAAAGTAAAATTAATAACAAAAATAACGACATTCGTAGACCCAACAATTGCTCTTTAATGGTAAAAAAAAAATAGTTAACTTGGAAAAAAGACGAAGAAAAAAAAATAATAATAAGTAAAATAGAAGTAGTGTAAAGAATAGAATTAATAAATATAGAATTTATAACAGAATGTCGTGCAGCAGCCTGGGCTTCAGTCTTCGGGTCGAGGTTGGGTTTCCCAGGTTGTAGGTCACTGCTCCTTTAACTATCGGCAATTGGTAGTGGAACTTATCTGGAATGGTGAGTTTCCATGTATAATTTTATGTCTCATGTCTGTTATAGCGGAGTTATAAGTGTTTTTATGGATGAAATTGGTGTCAGCTTCCGGAATTAAGGGGTTCAAATGTACCTTTTTGGTCGAGCACCCCTGTATAATGGGTGTCCGTTAATGGAAGTTTTTCTGTGTTTATATAAATATATTAAAAAATATTAATGTCTATTTATCTTTTTGTTTCAGGACAGTGAATACCTGTCAGTGTTTCGTCTTGGTAAGTGATAATTTTTGTTTATAATTTCTTTCTTTGTTTATTTTCAAATCGTATATTGAATGTTATGTTTTTTTATTGTTTAAGTGAAATCGATTGTATCCAAATTAAAGTCTTAAAACATTCTTTATTTCCTCGAAAGTCCAACGTTTCGGCCAATTTGGCCATCCTCAAGCACAATCTTAAATACCAATTAATCAATTTAACAATATTACTCTTTGCTATCATAACAAAATAAGTTATAAAAAAACTATTATTATATTTAGTATTTTGGTTTTAGTTGTATTTTGTTTATTTTTATTTTTTTTTCGCTATAAATTAATTCATATTGAACTGCTTTCGCTTATGATCGTAGAAGTCTCCACAGAGTCCTAATAATAAAAAATATAACTAAGTTATATTTCATTTATGTTCATCATTTCTCTATGTTATTATACCACCGACCGATATATGTCTGGGATTATGTGGTTGGAATCAAGGACAGGGTACAGGCGTCTTAAGATGACTTTCTCAAGGATTTTGCCCATGATAGGTAACAAAGCGATAGGACGGTAGGGGGATGGGTATTCAGTCGGCTTTTGAGGTTTGGGAATCATTTTGATTATGGATAATTTCCATGGGTCAGGAAAGTAAGTGGATCTGAGTACAGCATTGTAGATGTA
>NW_027106102.1:24386-27434 GCF_000696795.3 Halyomorpha halys | reverse complement strand
CAAATAGGGCTGCTCACAATCTTATAGTTATAACATTTAACATGGTAAAACATTTAACATTTAACACAACATCATGAATACCCCTAATATATAATATAAGTTTTCATTTAAAGAAAATATTTTTTAGTCGTATTTGAAGTATTTTAGTATTTGATCATTTGCTAAGATGTTTGAATAGTAACTTTACAATCATTACTGTGAACATTTTTTTTTTCATTCTACCTAAATTCCGCAATGGTTTTTTTAAGCAATAATTACAAAATCTAAATTATGATGTTTTTCAGATATAAAACTATCCTAGACCTGCATAGCTTTTCAGAAACTGCCAAGTTATTTTCATTTTTTTTTTATAATTAACAGTTTATTTGGCTCACAGAAACAAGAATCAAAGTCCAAATTTGAAATTTAGAAAAAATGTACATACATATAACAATGAAAACATTTGTTATACAAAATATTTAAAACAGAATTTTCTTTTTATCCTAGTTTCTTAAAAAAATGTATTACCTTTCTTTTTATTATCTATATTATTTATTATCCTAGTTTCTTAAAAAAAAATGATTACGGAGCATTTCATCAGATATATTTCTCTGAATAAATGAATAAAAAAAATAGTACTATATACTGAATTTAATAAATTTCAAATTGAATTCTATGTATAAATTACCATATCTTATAATAAATTTTAAAGAGAAAACGCATAAAAAGGTATCGAGCGAAAGTGCCACTAAATAAAGAATATACGAATCAAATCATGTAAAGACAAAATAATATCTAACTAGAGATAATACGAAATTTAACTATATTATATTTCTGTATATTATTTTGGTACTTACTGATAGATATTATATAGTCGTACCATATTAGATGTACTATTCTGAATAAATAAATAATAAAAAAAATCATCGCTTCTTGGAGCCGGGAAAAGGAGCCGATACTACCCTATTATACTTATGAACAATAAAATATCCAAATGTTGACTTTAAAAAGGCCTACGATTCTGTGGGTAGGGAAACCCTACTGGAAATCCTGAAAGAGTATGGAGTAGACCAGAAAACCATAAATCTGAAAAAAACTGACTCTGACAGATATAAAATCTAAAGTGAAGTTTCAAGGTCTTATAAGAAAATCTTTTCAGATAAAAACAGAGCTAGGACAAGGCGACGGCTTGTCTCCAATACTTTTCAACAGAGTCCTGAATAAAATCATGAAGGAATTCTGGAAAAAAAAAAAATTCAGGAGCCATAGGGAACAAAAAGAGTCATGTAAGAGTGAGTTATTTGGCATTTACTGACAATCTCGCACTGTTGGCAGAATCAGAGGAAGATAAGTCAAATAAATACCCTACAAATAATACCAGAAAAACCTACGGCCTACAAATATCATATGAAAAATCAGAAAAAAATAAACACTGAATATGGAAAAATAAAAGTGACCAGAAAATTTAAGTACTCAGGGGAAATAATTTACAATAATAAAAACCTCTACTCCAATGCAAAGTTAAGGAATCACAACTTGTGATAAGGCCTGCGATTTTATACGGGGTGGAGACCACATGCTTACCCAACTTGGAAATATTGCTAAAAATAGAAAGGAGGATCTTAAGAAAAATCTATGGGTACAGGAAAACACAAGAAGGTTACAGGCGATCCAACGATGAGATCTACCGATAACATCAAAGACCTGGAAACCGACATGAGAATCAGAAGGCTGATTGTTTAAGAAACGTGCCCCCTCACTTCTGAACTGAAATTCATTATGCCATCTAGTGGCAAAGATAAGTGGCAGGTGACCTGGGGAGCCATCTTGATCCCCAATAAAATGGGGGTAAGAACCAATAGAGTAGCCATCTTGACCTGGACAGGTGAAGAAAGAGGCAGAACTCTTCAGGAAGGTTTCTTCTCATAATGATGAGGAAGTAAAACCTTACACTCAGGCGAGAGAGGCGGCGGCGGCAGGAGGATGAGGAAAGAGAACTAAAAGGGAACCCTTCTTTATACATCTTCACACCAGAATCAACCTTCAAGCCTCAAGATCATAAAACAAGTAAACTGTAATATTTAAACCCATTAATGTAATGAACCCAAATTTATCACTAACCAACAAACCATATTGTAACTATTTTGTTCAAACCATCCAGCAAAGTGTGTAAGAAAACTTATAAAGAGAGAATAGAGGTATTTTATTTTAAAGCATATTATATCAATTTATTATAAATACAGTCCACTACATCATTACCAGCAAATTCCAATTATTTCTTTATTTAAACCAGTTTAACAGCATATAATATTAATTTGGGTAATATCCCCTAATTTTTACTCCGGGGGATACCTAAATTAAACACTGATGTTCTACGGGCACAAGAAGAGGATGAAGGAGGAAAGATTGAATAAGAAGATCTTTAAAAAAGAATTTAGCTACAAAAACATGGGAGGATACATTAGGCGAATAAGAGAGGAACTAAAGACACTTAAAATTTCAGATACCGACTGTCTTGATAGAGATACTTATAGGAAAACATTGAAAAATCTCACCAATATTGAAAGAGGAAAAAAAATGGGTACGAAGTTGTAAAGGCAGTCGAGGATCATGAAACTGCGATGGAAAGAAATAAAATCAAGACTCCCAAAGAAGCCATGATATTCATATTCACGTGGTCCTTAGTGTGGCCGACAAGTGATAAAAAAATCTATCTATTTGGTTTTAATACATACATTGCTTTAAATCTTGTTAATTAACATTAACAGTTTGTTATTGATTTAACATAGCACAAATATATATTTACGAACATACTACATGCCTGATGATAATTAAATTAAAATGTTTCTGATAAACATTCTAGAACGAAGTGTTCAAACTTACCTAGCTGTTCAACCTTTCGTTTTGAACAGCCCTGATGAAGCCCTGCCAAGTGGGGCGAAACGTCTGACATTAAAATCGTTATAAACTATTTGTTATTTTTTTGACCGCAACCCTGACGATCTTCTTAAATATTATATATAAAATTTAAAAATCTCACCAATATTTGAAGAGGGAAAAAAAGGCAGT
>NW_027106102.1:20671-22710 GCF_000696795.3 Halyomorpha halys | reverse complement strand
GATAGTGTTTAATTTAATTAATTATTTATTTTTTAATATAATATGAGGCAATACACACGGAGGTGATGTTTGCCTATAAATACTGACTGACCTCTCGGGAACTATTCTAATATCTGTACTAGAATATGAGCATACAAATCGATTAACACCACTTTTTTGAAAATCTTAAATTTAAGTGTCAAAGGACTTGGTATAGTCATAACTTTTTATATTTATAATAACTTTCCTGAATAATACAGATTAACACCAATGAACGGCAAAATTTTTTGAAGTAATTTATTTCAGAAGCCATTGTGATTAACTCCATACTTTAATGTATATTGTTTCAACAACGCAATTATTAATTATTGAATTATTTGTTGCGTCCGTGCATCAACGCTCTTTTTTTAAAAACAGCCGAAGGTGCTTTCCCCCTCTCAACAATATTGGTAACAAAATCGCATCGGCAAACAGATAAAAAAGAAGTGCAATGCAAACGGAAGTTAGTATAACAGTGATCTCGCACGCTGAATGTTATTGTATACTTCACCAATATTACATGGACTAAATATTTTCTTGGTATTTTCAACATTATTTCCAGATTGTTTTTAAAGAAATAAATATTAATAAACCCGTTATAATCAAGAAGAATGAAACTAATAACAATGTGGATGAGGAAAACAGTGATGGATTTATCAACAGAAAGTCTGGTCCAAGAAGACGTTTATCGTTTTCCTCTTATTCATCTAATTGCAACAGTACAGATTTCCCAACAAAGATATTGATCGGGAGGAAAAGAAGTCAGAACAAAAAGGTTTGGTATACAAGAATAGGGGAGAAAAAATAATACCTGCAAAACATTTGTCGATATAAAATGCAGATGCATACAAAACTGTAACATTACTGATGATTATTTTTTTGCTATTCTTTCTTATTAATTTTATAGACCGTTAGATGAAAGCTATATTTGTATTTATGTATTCTACATTATATATTTAAATTAATATTTTAACAGGAATTTCAGAAAACAATATTCAGTAGTTCATCGCGTTCAACTTTTTGTTTTATGGAGATAATCGATGCGTGCACTGAACGGCTCATATATATACTGATTTAACAGCAATTATTGATACTAAGAAATATTTATTTAAGTGTTTCGACCACTAGGGCCATTTCACTGGATTTAAAAAGTTAGTAGATTACAATAGCAAAGAAGGTTCAGAAAGTTACAATTACAAAGTGAGAAAGTTACAAATTTGCGATTAAAATTAAAAAGTGAGAATGTTACAAATTTACGATTAAAATTACATATTTAGAATTACAATTAAATTTTACAAAATTACAATTAGAATTGATGTAGTTAATAAATTTTTATAATTAATTATGCACCCACTTATACATGCTGGAATTAGAATTAGACTGTATGTGTGATCATAGATAATTATTATTTTTAAAAAATTAAAAAGTTTGATATTGTTGTGGGGTCTTCTCTCAACATCTCCTGTAAATCTGAGGAGAATCTGTGTGATTCGAGTATTGTATTGTTCAGTGAGAATGTGCCTAACGGTGAGATGGTTTCCGTAGTAGCGACACATCGGTGCATTACTGAGAAATATATGTAAATGAAATAAAATAAAACTGAGAGATAAATGGAACAGAAAAAATATATATAGATATTTTACTGGAAGATTGTTGATTGACCTTGTGTATTAATGAATGGAATATGCTCCTGGTGCGGTCAAAAAAACTCGAATAGTAAATGGGTATACTATTTGTATTGAGTCAACGTTTCACACCACGTCAGGGCTAAAAAAACACTTGACATAGTTACAAAAAAAAAAAAAATTAGTGGAAAATAACAGGGGTATACAATGAAAAGTAAAATTTAATAAGAAACATTAAAGGTTGTAAACAGTAAATGAAAACGGTAATAGTAACAGATAGATAAGATATAAAATAAGAGAAGAAATATTAAAGAATGTACAAATTAAGAGATGAATAAATAAAAGAATAAATTACTAAATAATTCAAAAACACTATCCAAATTATAGTCTCAAAAC
>NW_027106102.1:19620-19850 GCF_000696795.3 Halyomorpha halys | reverse complement strand
CCTGTACATTGCCTTACAACTGAGCTACCCCTTCCCAATGGAAGTGATATATGCCCCGTTATTTTAATGTTCGACACATTTTCCTTCCTCTGAATAATTATTACCAATAATGGTCTTCGTTCGCTGGCGATCGCCCAACTGTTAGGCCTCATGCATTCCCTAGAACTATTATTATACGATGTGGTAATTACTTTAGAGATTAGACATACTTGTGTTATTGCCTAGAGATC
>NW_027106102.1:18087-18511 GCF_000696795.3 Halyomorpha halys | reverse complement strand
AGGTGAGTCTTTTGTCCAAAATGAATCCGAGGTATCGCACTGTGTCGGATCTGGGAAGAGGTATATTATTAAGAGTAACAGGTGGGCAGAAGCTTTGGCGGAGAGTGAAAGTCACATGGGTTCATTTCGATTCATTGACTTTTATCCGTCATTTATTTTATGGATTGACGTTTTTGGCATGAACATTGCTTAATGTTGATTTAATAAGCTGTTGAAAGAGTATTTTGGAAATTATGAGAAGATGATTGGGGCGCGGTCAGTGTAGAACACAAATAAAACATATTTATTAGTGCTCAACTTTCAGCCAGAATTTCAGGTGTTTATCGGGGCTCAGAATAAAATTAAAATAACAACCATAATGATTAAATAGAAGTACGAAATAACAAGATAATACATAAGTAGTAATGACAAAAATGCATAGTGT